>NC_048412.1:23268138-23269939 GCF_013103735.1 Etheostoma cragini | reverse complement strand
AGAGAGAGAGAGAGAGAGAGAGAGAGAGAGAGATCCCCTACCGTTGCTATGGAAAGAAAGCCAGTCGGATGGGGAGTGCGACATCTAGTGCCTGAATAATATTAATGTTTAAATGCATTTAGTGCAGAAGAATTCTTAGCTCTGTGATTGGATGTTTCTGGCCCAAATGCACATTGGGAGTCGTAGTAAACTTCTCCTTCCAAGTTTTTATGTAGCACAGGCTCAGTATTGAAATGTAACGAAGTACTCAGATATAAGTACATACTCGAGGTAATTGTACTTTACTTCGGCATTTCCCTTTTATGCACATTTTTTTACTTCTATTTCCCAACATCTCAAAAGGTAAATACTGTATGTTTTACTCGACTACATTTGTTTGACAACTTTAGTCACTTTCTCTCCAAATTTGGTGATTTAGAATTTGATGAATTGAAGGTTGTCTTCATGGTTTTAAGAAAATTATTTAAATTCAAGATAAATCAAGTATTAAAACAGTAAAATATTTCTTAAGCATAATGTATCTGTAAAACGATTAATGTAGTGAATATATACAGCATGGCTATGAATAACACTTCTCAATCCAGGACTTTCTCTTGTAAGTAAAAGTATGTGGGTACATGTAGGCAAAGGCTAATATGGTAGGCCTATAAATACTTCTTACTTAAGGATATGAATTGGCCACCTCTCCTTTGGAAAACATTCCACCTCATCCTAAATTCAGTTGTATAAAGTGTAGAAGAAGAAAAACGGTCAAAATGAACATAATTAGTTAATATTCAACCGGGAGAATGTCATGCCGATACAACCTGTAGATGTAGGCCTACTTCAACTCTGTCGATATCTAGGCTTCTGAATAAGCAATTATTTAAAAAGTCAGTGTTGAATGACAGTGCCCCCTGCGTTCTTCTCACTGTCCAATCAAATAGCTTTGAGTTTCTAGTTACTTGAGGAACTGTTGCTATGGACCTCACACTTAAACAAAGTTTTCGCCCTGGATGCTTCACAGAGGAAACAAAGCATTATTAGGGAGTTTATCATCTTCAGAGATGTAACAACTGATGTTGAATATTGTTAACTGTGTTTTAGGAAGAAAGTGCATGTGAAATGCAGGTCCAGTCGGTGCCTCTCGGCTCTGTCACCATCGGACCGCAGTCTTGGCGCAATGGGACGGTCCGCTCGATCCGGCGGGCGGAGCGCCTGGTACGGCAGACTCGGGCCAGACGATCCGGGACTTGCAGCCGGCCTCAGAGCTGCAGCGCCGCTGCCGGTTTCGCCCCAAAGCGCCAAGACGGCACAGCGGAAACAACCGAAGATAAGATCACAGAGGAGGAATGCGGTGAGAGTCGTGACTTCATCTGCAAAAACAAGATGTCGAGGCCCCAAACAGCAGGAGCGCTGGTGAGAAAACAAAGGCGTGCAAACAGATTTCATATAGGCCTAGGCCTATATTTGCTGACTTTAGGCTAAACCTGAAAACTGAGGCCAGGGATCACTTCACTGATCTGTCAATCACAAGGAACACCCTGTAGCTTACTACAGATTATTCTTTACACAGATTAATAAAACTGCATCAAAAACATCTGTCCTATAGGCCTACAAGTTTAAAAATATGATCTAAGTTTTTAACAATGTAGGATGAGGTGAGATGTTTCAATGGAGAAGTATTCCTATCATTTAGGCTACTTTAACAGTATAAATGTACTCTCACAAAGAAAGGTCTATTTAAGTACACTGTAAACCCTAATAAGTTCATAGAACTCAAAAATTATTTTGTAACAGATTACACAATAATATTTAAGTG
>NC_048412.1:23127792-23268038 GCF_013103735.1 Etheostoma cragini | reverse complement strand
GTCAACTGCAAAACGACATTTGACTGTGATGAGCTTATTAGTTATGAGCTAGTACAACTGTTAGGGTTTACAGTGTATCAAAAGTAATTATATGCCTAAATAAAAAGTATTTAGTACATTATATAACATTATTGGGTTATTTTAAGGATGCATTAACATGTAAGCAACCCTTAACTGTAGTCAGGTGGTTAATTTAAACTAGGCCTGCTTACTGTTGGGCAGTGTAGTCCCTAACTAATCGACATTTAGAGGCTGGTCCTACGTTTTGTAAACCAAATCTTAATTTTTAAAGTTCCAGAGTGGCTCCCAGAGAACATCTGTGGCCCCGTTCCCATCTACCAGCTTGCGTGAGCGGTGTGCCGGGGAAAGCATTGCCGTGGCCGGTGAGTACATGCGGAGGGTGCGGGAAGTGGAGGGCCAGCTGCGCAGGCAGGCCGGCAGGGTGACCCAGGAGGGTATCAAGCTGGAGAGGGAGAGGGGTTACCTGGAGAGGATGCTTCACAGCCTCAGGACTTACCTGACTGTCAACAGGAGGAGCTCGGAGGGGAGGGCGAGGAGGCCGGCCATTTCTGAGACAGTAGGTTGCTCTCGTCTCTTTGCTCCTATCTTCCCTACACTCTGCTTTGTTCTTTGGGCCATAGTGTGATAAATACAGTCCTATAACCAGACGATACACAAGGAAAACAATCAATCATTTATCGCTTCAGAGATGCTGTTTTGTTTCGTTCTGACCTCTGACCTGTGGAGAAGGAACCCCAAAATAAGTTTCTCCACAAATATCAGCAGTGGTGTTGTACTTCAGCCGAGGCTTAAATAGTCTCACACACTGTATGCACTTTAATTTTTGTTAATCAGGCATGGACCTTTGTCGTCCACCATTTCTATATTTGGACTTTTTTATGTTTATCTAAGGACAGAAGAAGCAAGATGGAGCCAATGTTTTAGTTTATTTTCTGCACAGGGAATGTTTAGGTGATTTTACCTGCAGAAACATTCTTAGAATGGTTCTCAAACTTTATTAAAATGTTAAAATCCCACACACCTCACACATTATTAATAAACTTCTCTTACTCAAAGTACTGCTATTATAAAATCTTTTTAAAATCCCTTCAATAGTAATCCAACACCAGACGTGGTGTAAGTGATACATCAGATGGATTCATTCATTAAGTTTTGTATTGTGAACTTAATTTTCCAAAGAGATGAGAATGGGTTGCTGACAAGTCTGCCTGTTACAGGAGAGAGATGGAGCTGATTACTTGTTGTTGTGTGAGAAAAGAGAGCTGGCCGAGTTGAAACAGGATCTGGAGGGAACACTGAGGAACACACTAATCCAGCTTCAGGTGAAGTACCCCCCCCCCTTCCATGAGATTTACTGGCATGAGTGATGGAAGAAAAACAACGCTGCCAAAGACACGCACCAATAACCACTGGACCATTTCTAATTTTGAACAGAGATCAAGTTATGCAAATGAAAAGCAAAATCACACAGCATTACATCTAATGCATACTTGCCAATACCTATTATTTTCTACCTGGTAGCCAAACCCTTCTTCAGTTTGAAATGTAGGGAAATTATTAGATTTCTATAGGTTGAATGTCAGAATCCGACAATGATCTCATCAGTATATGTACTAGAGAGGAAACATTTAGCCGATTAATCAATTATAATTATGTGAAAGAAAATTAATTGTCCACTGTGACGAACGAACTGTGTGAAAAGACATCCAACAGTTTGAGTTTTTTTTTTTTGACTCACGTGATTGTGAATTTAACCTGCTTGGGTTTTGGACAAGACATTTATAGAGGTTACCTTGGGCTTTATGGATACATGTGTCCTTTCTCTGTCCCCCTCCGTGTCTTCCAGGCCCTGGGTCAAAGCAGCAGGCAGCTGCTGGACTGTGCCGGTGAACGGGGTCGTGTCCTGGAGCTGCTGCCTCACAGCGGCTCGGCAGGAGCACCCAGCAGCGCTGCTCAGACATTCAACAAAGCAGACCCCGTCAGCCCTTTTACACCAGGTACGCTCAGGACACAAAGTTAAACTGAATGAATCCGTGCAGGCAAACATGCTGCTGCAGAAGGAAAAGCAGCTCTCAGGGAGAAATTACACAAATCAACACAAAAGAAAGAAGTTTAACGTTTTTGGACACATCCAGTATAGATGTTATCGTAAGTCTTTGCCAGATCAAAATTGCTGTTTGACATTACTTATATATATATATATATACACACACGCGAATAGTTTGAACATACTGAAAATCTCTCTCCGCTCTCACCTATAGTACCTTTAACATTTACCTGGAGATGCAGTAAGGGTGATTTTAGGATGGTCCCTCTAAATAATTTGTTCTTGTCCACCATGAAATATATAATCTTTACATCAAATTTTTCTTTGTGCAGAATGTAAACAGGCTTTAGAGTCATCCAGTTTGACAGTCAACCAGTCACAGCTACTGAGGGAAAACATCAGACAGATGTTAAACAATGCCATCACAAGGCAGAAAGATATTCACTGCACCGTCAATGATGGCCTGGTGAAGAAAATTGCAGAGACAATCAGTCTGCAGGTAGAACAAAGTACAACAACATGCTAAACTTCTTTGAATGCAATTCAGAAATACCCTGCTATCATTTTGTTTTCAGAATAATAAAAAATACAACTTTTATTTCCGTCTTCTGTAGCAAAATCTGACTTTGATGTCTGCAGCCACCAGGCAGGCCATGTTTCGCAAGCAGAGGGAAATTAACTGTATTCGTCACAGCCACGGCAGAGTGCAGGTTGGTTAGTGTGTGTGTGGAACAGGTTCTGTGAATATTTTGGAGTTTCAGAGACAATGTTTACAAGATGAAGGTATTTGTTATATGTTATTCTGTTTACAGGGTCCGGAGTACAGAGGTGACATACTGTCCAGAGAGAAGCTCAACAGGCCTCTTGTGCAGATTTACCACAGACACCCAGGGACACAGTTACCTGAGGCTGCTCATCTCATACAGGTGTTTACTGCTTCCAACATATCTATCCATATATGTGCAAACACATTCATAAAGGATTACTTTAACAATTTATCCTCTGGTATAAAAAGCTGCTAAACAACCGTGACCTAAAGTCATTTTAGAAATAACCAATTGAAGATATAGTTTGTAGTTGCTGTCTTCCTCATGAGGAATTCTAGATTATGACCATAAAACTGTTGGCGTGTCCACACGATACGACCATCTGTGATCGCGCATTCTCCACGCAGTTGCTAGGATGCAAAGAGGACACAGAGGATTAAAAAAACATGGACTCTTCAGAAGAGGTCATTATCTTCACTCGGACAATCTTCTGAACACAGCCATAGTGAGAAAGACAGAGCAAGTTGTGTTGAGCTGATTCTTTAGTCTTTATTAGCTTTGTAGCAACTCATTTGGCAATGGCTTGAATGTGATGGACGTTCATAAATATCAAAAAGTTACGCACTACGGCTTTAAAGCGGTATTCATTTTCTCTTTTGGGAACTACGTTCACCAGCTGGCTAACTGTGCTATGTCCGTCTGCTTTGTGCTGTAGTGTAGTGAGTTTATCAGGTGCTAAAGACAGCTGTCTGCCTGGAAACAACATAGATAACAGCAATGAATCAAAACAGTAAAGATGTGGGCCAAAGGAGAAAAACAATGAGCTAAAATACTTTATAGAGCTCAGGGAACTACAGATAATTATCTGCTATATATGTGTATCTATGTAACCCAGTGCAAAAAACTAATGATTAGTGCAGCTTTAATTTTCGCAACCTACAACCTTATACAAATGATTACTGATTTATAGTTGTATTTATTTATGTATTAAATCACTTGTAAAAGCCAATAAATAACAAGTTATACATTATAAAAGTATGCTGTATTAGAGAGTGGTACCAAAATTTGAAAATGGTCAATTGACTTAACACTGACCTTAATACCTTAATACAGGGAAGAACAGCTGACAAACAAGGTTCGCTCTTTCACTGCTGGTAGAAGTTCACACTTAATATTTTTAAAAGCTCTCAGTGGTTCAACGCTAACCTCCCTTTTCGTTGCCTGCTAGGTGTTTCAAACAAACCAACCCAGGCTAAATGCATCTACTGTATGTCTTTCAGGGCAGTGCAGTGCTGAGGCGAAGTCTATTATCCTCGGAGGGTGAGCTGGCGAGGCTTCAGCGCACCTGTCTGCAGCTGCTGGACGACCAGCATGGCAAGAGAGAGGCAGCTCAGGTGGACGCAGCCGTCATCCGCATGAGGCGTCAGCAGGTCGACAAGCGAGCCATGCCTTCTCTCGTCCTACAGGGGGCGTGCAGAAGCCAAATCCCCCTGTCTTGTAATCAGTAGGGCTGCAGCAATAATGCAGGTAGAGAGAGATAACTGTGTGTTGTGAGAACTAGGGCCATGTGCTAGATTCACTAGTTCAAGATTAGTTAAATGGGATAAGAAAGAATACCATAATTAGACATTTTCTTTTATTTCCCTTTGTGTAGTAACATTTCAAACACTGAAATGTAATTCAAGTTAAAGTGTTACAAGTTACAAAACAACGTGTGAGACTCTACTGTTGGTAACGTTACACTTCCTGGTCGGAAATAAGCACAACCAAATTCTGAGTTTGTCCCAGGTAACTTAAGAAAGCTGCAGTAAAGTGTATATATATTTTTTTTTTTTAAACTTTCAAAAGCTTGTATTTTCTGATAACTTCTATACCTTTCTGATGCAGCAGACCCCAAACAACTGTTATTTCAGTTAAGCAAAATATAAGTTAAATATAAAATAAGTTTTTATTTGCTGTAAACATTTCATTGTGGTCTTATTGAGTGATCTTTACTGCAGTAAAACATGACCATGATAGGAACAATGGCCTTTTGTACAGCTGAAAATAGAAACAGAAGCGTTCAGTAGTGTGTAATGGGATTATCAGATGTATGATTGAGAACCATTTATTTACCTATTAAACTAAAGTATTACGGTAGTTTGTTTTAAGATGTAAACTGCTAATGCCCATTTTTGTAAAGCAAAGCCCTACACAGGTGAATGTAAGGCATTGTGTCATAACTGTAACATAACTGTGGCACTGTTCTTACATCCTGCTCAGATTTCTAGTCATGGGACTGCAGGTCACTTGACAGCACTTCTACCAAACCTAACGTCTTTCATTAAGAAATCAGACATGTTTTAATAAACCTGGCCTGTTTTACCTTAGTACACTCCATGTCTTGTCATTCTGTAAAAAACAAATTGACATAAAATAACCCTTTAGAATAAAAGATAAGATAAGATAGAGATAAGATGAAATTGAATGGGCTTTTTCCTAAACTAGAGGCTAGTTTCCTCACAAAGCCCTATTGACGGCCTTAAATCTGAATGGGGCTATTCTCTGCCTGAGAGTAAGCCCGGGCAGCGCTGCAAAGTCATGGCCATCACCGGGAAGCTAACAGCCTAATTAAATCGTAAGTATTGGGGTGTGGAGATGCTTGGAGTTAACAAACACAATCTCAAGAGAAACCAGAAGAGATTTACGTTCAGATCTCTGCAGCTGGGCAAGCTGAGGAAGCAGAAAAATCCTGGATAAAGCGGATTGGAAACTGACTTTAAGTCATAAAGACGGAGACTTCAAAAGGTTTCTTATATTAAAGATTAAGACAGCTTGTTTGATCTAGAAAATAACAAGAAAGAGACCGAGAGCGAGAGCTGAAGAATCAAGTTGCAAGCATATTTTCTACCTGTAAGACAGAAACAGTCAGTAATGTCAAATCTGATTTGCTCTCTGTTTCTCCTTTGTTTACTTCCAGCAGTAGGTAAGTGAACAACACATTGTGTGTGTTTATGTGTTTGCTTCTGTGTATGACTGCACAAAACATCCATGCTGTTAGTCGGAAAAAACAAGACATTTAAAGACATCGCCTTTGGCTATGGGAAACTGTAACGTGCAATATTCATTTTTTTAAACATTTTATAGAAACACTTTTAATCAGTTAATCGTGAAAATAATTGACAAATTAATCAACTTCCAGTATATAATCGTGAAGTATTTTTCTTTTGGCAACAGACTGAAATCCATTGACACTGAACTCACTATAAATCTAAGACAAGGGAACCCAGCAAATCGTCACATTTGAGAAGCTGAAACCAGCTAATGTTTGGTATTTTGGCGTAGCAGCGAGGCGGTTCCGGGTCTGAATCCCGGTCATCCCGGGCCTTTCTGTGTGGAGTTGCGTGTTCTCCTTAGGTCTGCGTTGGTTTCCTCCGGGTTCTCCGGTTTCCACCAACAAGAAAAACATGTAGATTAGGTTCTCCAGTCAGTTGTCTTGATCAAGGCACAGGCTCAGATCTGGAGTTGTTCCCAGAGCGCTATAAGTGGCTGCCCACTGCTCCCTTGAGGGATAAGTTGCAGTGCAGAGAATGACTTTCTTTTTTTTTCTTTTCTTTTTTTTTAAAGATTATTTTTTGGGGCATTTTAGGCCTTTAATGGACAGGACAGCTGAAGTTGTGAAAGGGGAGAGAGAGGGGGAGTGACATGCAGCAAAGGGCCACAGGCTGGATTTGAACCCGGGCCGGCTGCGTCGAGGACTAAACCTCTATACATGGGCACCCGCTCTACCAACTGAGCTATCTGGGTGCCCGAGAATGACTTTCGCTACATGTATGTGTATGTGACAATAAAGTACCTTTACCTGTCTTTAAAACATTATGCAAGCAATTGATTACTTGAAATTGATTGCCAAAACATTTTAGGCCAACTGTTTCAGCTTAAGCTTATATACTTTTTTTGCAACAATAATACTTATATATCAAAACGTTTGGGGTCACTTAGAAATGTCCATTGCACTCCATTGTAGACAGCATGCCAGCTGAGATCAGTTGCATGGTTTTTAAACCAGTGCAGCAGTTTTCAGATTACGTTATATGCTTCCATAATTGCAAAAGGGTTCTCCAATGTTTTTCTAGTTAGTTTTTTAAAATGATATCTGATTAGTAAAGAGAATGTGCCTTTGGAACACTGGATCAAAGGAAATTTTAGATATTGCATTAAAGATCAGCCATCTACTCAGATCTGCTTGTATTCTGTTTATAATGGAGTGGTATGAAAATGTAAGTGACCCCGAACTTTTGACCGGTAGTGTATGTATTTATGTATTTCCATTGTAAAAAAGTATCCAATCACAGCAGCAATTTTTTAGCTCATTTTTTGAGTTAAAATGTGTATGAGGAATAAATTCATTAAATTTAAAGCAATGGATGGTACAGCTTCCGTCCTTTACGTCATGTTTTGGAACATAATGATATCACACCAGGATACATTAACATTAATCTCCTCTGCACAACTAAATACTCTTCAGATAATTTTTGGTTTTAACAAACACATCTGTCCTTCCAGTTCCCCTCTTTTGTTACACCTGTGTGTTCCCCACCATCTCACCTCTGGACTGCATCAGATTCCCTCTCAAGTGTCCACCCGGGCAGGTCTGTCTGTCCAGCAGAGCTGTGGGTAAGAAAGGTGAGAAGAGAGTGCCTCAAGTGACTGAACAAATGTAAATGAATCAAAACTGAGAAAAAGAACTGAAAAAGGCAGCACGGAGGGAGATGTGTCAGTGTGGTTTAGTGGTTTATTATGAGTCTCTCCCAAATTTGTGTCTAATAAACTTATGATTTTTTTAGGAGACTTCTGTGTGGTGTTGTATGAGAAGAGCTGCATCCTGCCCTCCCTGTGTGGGGTCACGGGTAAAAAACACACATTGGGACTCAACTTCACCTTTACCAATGAATGCTGCAACACACACCTGTGCAATGGAGCTGCGACAACTGCTACCCCCTACTGGACAGGCCCGATAGTCACGCTTCTTATTTCGTACTTAGTTTGGTGAACAGTCTAGATTATTTTATAGTAATGTGAAAGAGAACTTGTTTAAACACATATGAAGCAGATGTGCCTTTTCTGCCCTCTAATGTAATGACACTCAACTTCCTTTTTGTAACTGGGCACCAGGTGCTAAACTGTTTTTTTTTTACCTATGTCTGTGAGATGGAAAAATAACAGGTTTCCATAATTATCGCTAACATCTTAATACATGCCTTTCAGGTTGCAGAAATGTTTTGTAATATGTTTGGCTTATTACTCATTATCATTATGTAGTATTATTATACAAACCGATCAAATAAATTATCATTATTCACTTATCAGTAGAGTTTCTTTAAAATGTGTATGTTTTTATTCAGGTTATTTTTTTCATCACAATCCTGATCAGATAAAATCACCTTTTGTATATTTGTTTGGTATAGTTATGTTCTAGTCAAAGCTAGAAAAATAAATGTGTAACTGCAAACTTTTTTAGGTAAGCTGAGCATATTTTTTGTTCATCCAGGCAGAAGTTTCAGATTCAAGAAAATTATTTTTTTATATGAAATTTTGTTGACTATCATTTACCTTTTTTATAACTTTTTCACAACCGGTATTTTGGCCACAGGTGTTCCTAATAACATTAATTAGGCCTAGTGTGTTCCGTTTGCCCTAGTTTCACTTGTGCTTTTAATAAGCTTTAAACCTGGAATATACAATGACAAAAAAAATCTAACAACTTGTTATTTCATTTAACTATAACACTAACTGAGGTAGGTAGTCTAAATATCAATAAAAAAAGGACGCGCAACTTATGCCATCAATTATTATTTTTTAGAACAACGAGCGAGTGGCGCCATTTTGTTTCTGTTTTGAAATCTCACCTGTTGATTTGGAACATCATCAGTAAAATACTCTTAAGGTTGATTTTCTAAACTTAATTTAAAACATATATAAAACATGAACCATCTGGTTAGGATTTACCTGTCACTACTGTTGCCTCTTTTGTCCTTCACTGATGGCGGAACACTCCAAATGTTTGAGGCTTTAAATCAAACGAACCAGGTGATAAGAGAAACACCGACTCTGCCGCCGCCATACTTGCACCTCCCCGTGTTCGTGGACTCCTGGCTGCCGCTGGTGGATAAGGAGCATTTTTCTCCATCCAAAGGCACCGGACTGGAGCCTTTACCCAAGCCCGTCCGGGAGATCCTGTTCCCGGTTCTGCTTAGCACCAGTCCGCCCAGCATTTCGAGTGGTTCCGTGACGACTTCGTGCAAGTTTAACAAGATGCTCGTGCAGGTGCAGAGGAGCATTATGGGCGCCGGTGGGCCAGACTCTCAACTCAAACTGGGGACATGCCAAGCCAGTAAACTCACGAGGGATTACCTGTATTTTGACTATGACATTAGCATGTGTGGAACCAGACGCACGGTGAGATTTAATGTCTTTAGCCATGCTGTGGCTTGTCATTTTCAGTTGTTTTTTTAAAATGTTTTATCTAGACCAGTCAGTTTAGCATCAAGAAGATAGACAGAAGCCTAATAATTGTTAGATGCAGTTCTGGTCTTAACAACAATTGGATTGTCTTGACGCACATTCATTTCCCCTGAGGATGTTTGTAATGACTTTGAAAACAATTACGTTTTAACTTAGCTATAGCTAACGCTATCAGGCCAACATTTATTTTGACCAATAGTATGCTAACTTAAAACCCCCAAATCTGACAGCCCCGTCAGCCACAGCTTTAGGCTACTTATCCAATTTGCACATGTCATAATGCTGTCAATGAACATGGTAAACATATACTCTACATGCTAAAACATCTTCATGTCAGCATTGTCATTGTCAGATTGATAATTTGGCTGATTTGTTTCCTTGCAGATAATAAATAACAAGCTGGCCTATTCAAACATACTACAGTATGACCCACTAATGCTCCAAGGACCAATCAGGCGAGCTGCTCCTTTCACCATCCCTGTTGCATGCTATTATAACAGGTAAGACTGGATCCAGACCAGAAAGCATTCTGCACCAAGTTCTTTCAATTAGGAATGGCAAAAATAATCAATTCTTATGCATCGTGTTTCTCTCTAGTGCAAGTTAATTATCAATTATTTTTTGTGTTGATTTTTTTAAATTTATTTAAAAGTTACTGTCTCTAGACAAGTACAAATCAGAAAATGGAGTGACTGAAAGAGAATGGGACAATGGAAAACAACTTAGAGTTTAAGCAAGAGTGCAGAAAAAACACCCAAAAGAACAAAATAAATACATTTTGTGTATATACATATGAGGAAGAGGTGCCTAAAATAATTAGGTTAAACACATACAAGCTGCCTATCTGCTTTTCACATTACGTCTGATCACCTCATGCTTTGTTGTAAGAAGCTAGTTATCCACCTTTTAAATTTGACTGAGCCTCTCATGGAAGATTACTGTGAGAGAAGATGACATTCACAAGTATGTGTAATGATTAAGCATGGAATGACTATTAAATTAAAAACCTCCATAGACAAACATTTAATCAAAACTTGTGTGTGAAAAAAACTATCTAATTATCTAACAAACTCGTGTGTGTGTGTGTGTGTGTGTGTGTTTTTTAAATCATGCATGGAAATGAATCGTTGGCCTCTGAATTAAAATCCAGTTGTGAGGTGTGAATCGATTCCCACCCCTACTGTCACTGCACACTGTTTTATTAATCAGTCTTTAACTGTTTAGGTACCAATACTCCTACAAAATTGGCTACACGCCCAAGATGCAGATGCGCAAGATCTTCACACCAATGAAGAGCGGAGCTAAATTCATTCTTACTCCACGAAATGGTAAGACCTATATCTTACCAACAGATTTCTATGTGCTCTCAAAGGTGTTGAAAAGCATTGGAGTTAGATTGAAGAATGCATTTAGAACTCTTGGAACATTGATTTTTGGCCTTTTGATGGCCCCAACCAGTAAAACCCAATACTCTCAGCCTTTGAATTCAATCAAACAAACCCTATTTACATCACTCATCACTTAATTCTTGTATTTGAATTAAGGAAGCCTGAATTTCTTGTAACTGAATCATGATGAATGTGGAAGCTGCTGCTGTTCTTGTTGCCTGATTGCTTCCTTCTGTCTTTCAGCTCAGTGGGAAAGACTTTCTCCGTCAGATCAGTACATGCTCGGGTACCCCATGTACTTTGAGGCCAATGCTAAGTCTATTTCCCAAAACGAAAGATTGTACGTTAACTTGTGTTACATAACTCCTGAGAAGTCCCACGCCTCCACGCCTCAATTTGCAGTTGTGAAAAACTTTGGGTAATCACCTTACTAGACAGTTTTTTTTGCGGTGTGCAGATTATTTAATAATAACACCAATAACCGATAAAGTTAATTCATTATAAAGTGTGCTACTTTGGCTCCACTACAGTTTTGTGCTTGTCCATCTGATTTTCGTTTTCACTATATATGTATATCAGTTCAGAATTTCAATTTCATTAACTTCTTATAATCAGTATCAGATAGCGGCCTTGCAAAACTAGTAACTACACCGGTCTTCACATTAACTGAAGGCTTTTTTTTTTTTTTTATGTACGTTTAAAAATAAATGGCATATGTAATAGTCAGATTGTATCTCCCTCTGATAAAGGTGTATGGTTGAAAGCAAGGACAGTCACTCCAGATTCATCCCTTACAAAAACAATGCTGTGAGATTCTCTGTGGATGCCTTCTTGTTCACCGGAATGATGGGGCAGGTGTGCAGTGTTTTCTGTTATTATTGGAGCAAAAACTGTGTTCATTTCTTTGCTATAAATTGTCTGGTTTTGGTTTGAATACAGCGCCAAAAGACTTTAACATGTAACTGATGGCAATTATTGTAATCTGATCTCCTATAGCAGCTCTACATGCACTGCTCCATGTCTGTTGGCAGTCATGTCCCCACACCTATAGCGAAGTCCTGCAACTATGACACAAAAACAAGAAGGTTAGTGTTGTTTTTTTAAAGGAAACAATAACTAAAAAGTTGAGACTTGATGTACAATTGGCACACAAGGGTTTATAACTGTTTTTTTCTCAGATGGGTAGAGCTGTATGGACCAGACTCGGTGTGCACCTGCTGCGACTCCAACTGTAGCTCTGCTACATCCAAAGGTGAGTCATTGCTTCCTTCATTTTCCATACTAAAACATGTCTTATTAGGGTTAAAGCATACGGCTGCAGAAATGATATACTCAACAAATGAAAAGATTAAAAACCAACAATGACTTGATCTTACTTACCTAGTAAGGGTAACAGGGGTACATGTTTCTTCATTACCATGAACACCGGCACCGTGGTTTATTTTGAGTCAATCCACGTACGACCTACATGTCTCTAATTATGCTGTATGTCTGTCTGTCTGTCTTTTATTTTTTTTCCTTCAAGTGTAAATAGGACTTTGGCATTAGTATGTTGGAATGTTTTGACATCTTTTTATTTTAACTTCAATAGTTATTTCTGCTGTAATTTTGTAACATATTTTAGATTTTTTTTTAAATTTCAGTCACCAAAATAATCAGCAGCAGGCCGTGGACAATACAGCCTAAAGTGAAACCCATTACAGCCCCGTCAAGGAGGACAGTCCCCCCCACAACAATAACTACAACAACAGCAGCAGCACTACAACCAGAGATGACCAGGGAGGTGACTAAATGGAGGATGACTTCACAGCCTGAAGTGATAGCAGGGACTCTGATGGGTAAGGTGGAGAACACAGGGAAGGAGTTGGAGGGGATAGTTGGAGGTGAAGGAGTGACATGGGTTGAGATGGAAGGTGAGGAGAAACGGGTGAAAGGCTCTGCTGATGTGGTGGAGGAGGTCACAGAACCTCACACAATATTTGAAGACATCTTTGATTTTGACAAATAAAGCTGACATTTGTACAGTGTTAAGTTTCAGTCAGGGTGGCTCATTATACTCTTTAAAGGAATAGTTTAATCTTTTGATGAAATAAGTTTAACTTGGACAAAGTAAGCTGTTTTAAGTTGTGCTAAGCTAACCTGCTGTTGGCTGTATCTTAATATTGCCAAATATTGTATCAATCTTCTCATCTAACTCTCGGCAGGAAAGAAAAAAACCCAAAACTTTAAAAGCATTTCGTCAGTTAGTAAAAAGACATAACAAACTCAAAGTCAATATCCCAAAATCCCATACATAATTTGTAAGTAATAAAATCCTCCGGAGCCAGTTTTCAGATACAAGGATTTATTAGCTTTACATCGTGAGTAAATGTTATATTGCTATGTAACCATCATTCTGTACAATTTCTCTTTTACAAATGTCAGGTCATTAAATGTGATAACTGCAGTTTTGAAAATGGTAAACTGTTTCAAAACCAGTATGCTACTTACAAAGTTAAAGGTTATGCCTTGGTCTTTACAACAGTTACAAATCAAACGAGGTACTTACAAAATAAACTTGGTTTTCATAACATCTGAATAACTGCTAACAGTGTCATCAGTATATTCATAAAAAATCTTGGCTAGAGTACAATACAAATCCTTTCCATTCATCACAGTAAATTTACCCTCACGTTTTGTCCGTTCCTTTTTATTGTTTAAAATTTTTAAGGAAGGAATGTGACAAAGATGACATGATCATAATGCCCCTATAATCCAGACCAAAGCGTCATATAACCTTCAATTCAGACAGGGTTCAGCTCAGGTGCATCCTGGATGGACTGAATGTGTTTTCTTACGTGTTTGGGTTCCTCTCCATCCCGTTGTCCCAGCTGTGAAATGCATCGTCCTCAGTAGTACGAGCTCAGGTGGGAGTGGGTGGTGGGATGTCTGGTCATGGCTGACCCAGGATAGATGGGGCTGTTGGGTGAGTTCCAGTACGTCGACGGTGGGCTGAAAAAGTTGCCGGGGGAGACGGGCATAGGTGCAGGATGGCCGCCCATGAAGTTCATTTTGGGCTGGTGGCTGTGGTAGGGCTGGACGTAAGGCATCTCCGTCTGGTACTTAATAATCCCCCCTTCCGCTGCGTGATTCTGGTGTGCCTGCGAGATGCCTTGGAAGTCAAACTTGTAGGCGTAGCGCTTGCCATGCACCTTAGTCATGATGTTCTTGTCGTAGTAGTAGCGCAGAGCGCGGCTCAGTTTGTCGTAGTTCATGTTGGGCTTGCTCTTGCGCTCACCCCAGCGTTTGGCCACCTCGTCTGGGTCGGTCATTTTGAACTCGCCATTGGTGCCCTCCCAGGTGATGATGCCGGCGTTGTTGCTGTCGGACAGCAGCTCCAGCAGAAACTGCCACAGCTGGATCTGCCCTGAACCTGGAGACATGAGGAACAGTTAAGGAATCGGGTACCGACTTAAGTTGGTTGGTTACACAAAGAAGACAGAATTTACACAGTTACCAGTAGTAGCTGTGTAAAATGTTTTTGTCTAAGCATCTTTGTTCATTCACTAGTAATATTTAAACAGTTTTGGGGCACTAATTGTCTTATGTAGATTTCAAGCTACAAGCACCTGGTAGCCTTTTAAAAATAGTGTGTCTTGAGTAAAGCAACTAAAACAAAGCTTTAAACTCCACTTAATGTAGTTAGTTATTCCAGAACCTTGGACAGCTCCTTAGTTTTTCTAAGTATCGAGGAGTTCTGTTGTGGGCAGGTTTTTCTTAGTTGTATTTTGCAACACATATATAACCTCTCAATCAGCTTATTTTTTTTCTACCAAATGTGACCTTTTCACTGTGTGGCTTGGAGAACGTGACAAGACATCTGGGCAGAAACCTACCCACAGGCCTGTGAGCGCTGGGGTCAGGGAGCTTGTATGGACTTTGTTTGCCTGTTCGGTTCTTGGATGTGCTGAGGGCTTGGCCTTCTGTGAGGAAACAGTAGGGCAAACAGTCATTTTGGTGAGAGGGAAGCCAGATTTCGTCTCAGTGTAAGCGTGATGCAGTTCTGCTGACACAACAAGTGTGGCTTGATGTTTAATCCATTTTTGAAAATAAGTGCATGTGTTCCAGCCCTTGCTTGCTTTTCTCTTATGTTGCCAAAGCAGACAGTGTAAAGGCCTCATTTGTGTCATCCTTTCTGGTTTATCTGGTGGTTTAGATTCTTACCTGGGTTGGCTAGTCGACTGCTAATGGGCCCTAATGTCTGATATGGGTCTGTAAAGAAGAAAAAGAAAAAAATCAATTTTACATTTTCTTGTAGATTTTTAGAAGTGCCTTCAAGATTAGATTTGACATCCCATGCATCATGATTTAATTTATCTGGTGTTTCAGTATAACAAGTGCTCATTTTTATTCAAATATTTAAATCTCAGCCCACATTTCTGTTTTGTGCAGTGATTTCAAACAGGTCAGGTGCTCAGAAATATCAACTGTGAGCCTGCGGTGTTAGCCCATAGCAGACCTTCCCACTGCTCATAGCTTAACCTTGACAGAACACCACGGTCGTTTTCAGCCTGCTTGCATTGTCTTTTATCTTTTCTTTTTTTGAAACGTAAAATTTGAAACACAAAATGACCTGTTTTCAGCAATTGTTGCTGTAGCTTCTGCTTTGACTAAAAAGGACGTAGGCAGGACAGTTTTGTCACTCTGATGGGTGGGAGTTAAAGCAAAATGCTAGCAGCCTGGCTCTAGGGATGGCAATGTCCGTTTGTCAGTCCACGACATTTTCCCCAGAGGATGAATCTCTCTGGCTTTGGTAATCCCCTGACTTTTCCCCTAGCGCCATTATGGACATTCATGTTTACTGGATTAATTGTAACAACTTTGGTGGTCCCTTATCTTTTCATTTAAACCATAATTATCACTTGGTTTATGATTAAATACCCCAAAACCTAATGACCTTCCCATCAGCCTCAGAGAGCAGGTAGCAGTGTACACTACATATCTCCGATATTTGAACCAGTTTTTGGAAACATTGGTAGCTTGACTGGAATCTCAATTAAAGCTCCAAAACTTTGAGAAATGTCCAGCACTGTGTGAGATTGTAGGAATTGACAGACTTTTAAAGGTCCATGTTTAATTAATATGAAAATATTTGGGGCTTTCATACCTTGTACAATTCTTGGAGGAGGCTCTGTAACTCTTGAGGTGTGTTGGTGCTCCATGGAGGGACCTACACATCCAAAATACAGTAATTTATGTAAGATACTTTTATCCGCTGTGGCTAAAAGTCAATTTCTATGTAAAACCAAAAGTTATTCATGCATGAAAAATGTGTCATGATCATTAATTTCATATAATTCTCGTTTTGGTGTCTTACCTTTTTGCACTGCACTCATGGTGTTTGCAGGCCAGCTGTTCCTGCAGCTGATCTCATCAAAACTGCTCTCTGCACACACAAACAAAAAAACAACCAGGATGAGACTAGACTTTGACTGGCGCGTGGCATTAAAAGGCTTTGTAGTGGACAGAGGGACAGTTTGGCTATAGTGGGAAGGAAGTGAGTAAATGGAGACCAAGAAGATAAGAGTTTGGAAGTCTGAAGATGACCCAATGTTTCTTTTGTTTAGGCCACCCCTGTCCCCACAAGATTGTGAATTGGGTCCCAGGAGCAGGACTCATACTCCCCAGTTCCTGTGCCAGTGCAGCTGTTTCCTGTCTGAAACTGGCTGTTGAGTTGTCAAAGTTTTGTCAACTGAGGCCAGCTTTGTGCCAATGAATGTTTTTTTTACTCTTGAAACTATGTAACATGGTTCTGAAACTTAACACATTATTTTTAAATTCCAATATCATTCATGTACTTAGCTCTCTTGTGACCCCAAATTTAGAGCTTTGAATCCCACCCAGAAATGTCGACAGTTTGAGTAGTGAATAACGATGGCAATGAAACCTAAAAAGCTGAAAGGAAAGTGTTTGCTTAAAAAAAATAGATTATTATGCTGAGTAAGGTGTTAAAGTCCATAACGGGGGAAAAAGCAACTTCTTCACCTTTTGGGAGCATGTCATGTATCGCATAAAGAGCAGTGGAAGAAATACTCGGTTAAGTGAAAGAACCAAACCTTTGAGAGTGGATGATCTCACCTGCTTTCACCTGTAGTCTGGGTTGTTGTTGTGGTGGTGTGGTGTTGGTGGGAGTTGTGGAGTAGGAGAATGTAGGGCTACCTGAAGCAAAGACAAAAAAGTGCTGGTTACATTTAAACATGTCTGCGATGGAAATCAGTCTTCCTAGAGTAAAATTCGAGTGGCATTTTTTTTTTTTACATATATTTTTAAAACCTTTTTTGAGGTGTTGCTGAAGTACTGGATCATGTTATGTTGTAAGATATTGCTATCATTTTATCCATCCCTTGTATGTTGCAATGTTCAGTTGAAAACTGACCTAGAACATGGTGACTGTTTCTTTAGGTGCATTTCTAACACTGATTTGCAGAAGCAACAACACTGCAGAATTATGTAATGGGGCAAGTATCAGAAATCATGACAACATGTATGCCAAATACAGGAAACTTGCAATAATAAAGAGGAACAGAGGTCACTTACTGAAGAAAGGAAAATTAAGTTAAGAACATGGCAAGACTTCAGCCTCAAATGACATCATGCTCTTTCAGCCTTAGTAGAAAACATAATAGGTGCCCTTGTGCTGCAAGGTGTTTCTATTATATGTTCCACATCCTTTTATTGACCTTTTTGTACCAGTCTAAAAATTAAACAATTTTACGTGCAGAAAGATTTTTGTGGCTGTTGTTTTTCTAAATAGATTAATCAAGTGTGTGTCTAGTTTAAGAAAATTGTGAAAATACTTGTCACTACTTATACTTAAAAAAAAATGTATGCGGCCATGTCACCCCCCCCCCCCCCTTCATGTCTTCACCTGTCCTGTCAAAATAAAGGCCTAAAAAGCCCAACAAATCTTTAAAAATTATCCATTTACTAGTTTAATTGTCAAACCACTTCAGCATTACATATCTTTTTGATTTTATTCCATGCAGGTAAAGTGAAAAAGTGAAATCTTTTTTTTCTTTCTTCTTTTTACATTTTTGAAATAATCAGCCACGGAAAATCAGCAGGAGAAAAAAAAAAAAGATATCTCAGACACGAGGCGAGCCTTACTCTGCCGGAGGTAATTTAGATGCGAGAGCAGGATGTCTGCGTTGTAGGCAGATGTGAGACGCATCATGTCATCCTTGGTCATCTTGCATAGTGCCTTGCCGTCCAGCGCTTGAAATAGCATGACGTCCACCTCCTCCAGGACGTACTCCTTGATGGCCCAGTCCAGCCACTGCCGCACATGGTCCTGTGTCCACACTTCTGGATCTGCCATCAGAAGCACGAACGTTGTCAGAAAAATACTCTGTATACTCTGATTTAAAACGGTGTCTCACTTTGTTGGGAAATTATCATAAAAAACTTCAAACTTGTATCATTTACATAATACATTTCCAGTGCAAATTCTTGAAGTCCGCCTCCACTCAAAATGTGTTGTGCTAATTGTTTTGTCGCCTTCACTGCACAGAATGATTTATGTGCAGAGTTTGACTCTGGAACGTTCAGCCCTTGAAAGAGAAGTATCTCATCTTAAATCTCAGTTTAAAGGAACACACCACCGTTTGAAATAGGGCTTATGATGGTCTTCACTAGCTGTCCGTAGGTGGGCAGCGGGCCAATGCATTTTGTCTCAGTGCATGCATTGTTTTAGTCCGGTCAACACCGGCTGCATCACCAATGCAAGTATAAATAACTATGAAGATTAAGACCTGACAATTTCCAAGGGAGATAGCCCTTTCCCAAGTGAATTTCTGCCTAGGAAATCGTCTAGTCTTAATATGTAATATAATATATATCCACAAACGGTGCCGTGTTCCTTCAAGATGTACTTTGGAGATAATTTTGTTACATCAATCAGGGTCCAATTTGCAAACCTTTTGGACCCAGTCTAATTTATATTAAAAAAAAAAAATGTATATAGATTCTAGATTTGTCAAAGAGGGACAGAAAGTAAATGTAACTGCAAGATTGAATTTTTTTGTAGTTCAACTATTTTGTAATTGAATTTTTTTTGTGACACAAATTATTTCAAGCAGGTCATCTTAAAACATGTCTGGAGAGGATCTTAACACCAGTTGTGGCTGGCTGTAAGACAAAACTAAGACCAGCATGCTTCCTGCTTCATTTTGTTATATGAAACGTCATCCTTTGCTGTAGCTTTTGGGTGTCTGGACATATCTGGTCTTTTACACTGTAAGAGATGCTGTTCTGTTGGTTTCCTAAATAAAAAAAATGCCCCCCCTCTCATCACGTCCGAAGGAAAGCTCATTGTGGGACTGGCTATAGTGGCTGTAATTCTGCACCATGGCTGAATTTCAGGAAAGAGACTTCAGATACAGTATTAGGGGACCACTAAGGCCTATATAAAAGCATCCAAAATGCAGCATGTCATATGGCCTTTTAAGATAACAGGATGGAGCAGTGTCACACAGAAATAGACTGAAGAACCCCTGGGCCAACACGATTTGTTTGTAGGACATAAAAGTGCTGAGTAACACATGAAACTACTCTGATATGAGTACCAGTTGTGATGCTTGTGATGTTAATACTGATTTGTGAAGTGAGTGCTTGGGTGGGTATGCTCACTCTGTGAAAAACAATGCCTGGTTTAGTCAAAATGTTTTAACGTGTGCTTTTTGTATATTTAGTTTTTTTTTAAACGTTTTTTAGCTGTTGGTTGTTGTGGCACCTTAAAGTGCCCATATTATGCTTTTTTGGCTTTTTCCCTTTCCTTTAATATGCTATATATCTTTTAGTGCATGTAATAGGTTTACAAAGTGAAAAAGCCCAAAGTCCACCCCAAATGGACTTACCATCTTCAACAGAAAACACTGTTCACCAACTGCTCCAAACAGCTCTGTTGTAGTCCAGCTTTTACTTCTGTGACAAACGTGCCTCACTTTGTAACACATGTTATAATGCTCGCCTAGCTTCTAGCGTGGCACGCCCTCATACTCTGCTCCTGACTGGCTAGTAGTCCTTACCTAGGTAGTGCACATGTGCGATTCCCAACAAAGGTGGAACAGAAGTGAGATGCCTCTCTCTGTAGCTAAAACAGAGAGATCAACACAGGGTGAAAAGAGGAGCTGCAGCAATGTGCAGTACAACAAAATAGGTTTTGTTTTGTTTTTTAAATTAAACCATATGTAAACCTATTCTAATGTAACCTCGGAATACAATTTTATAAACTTGAAAATGAGCATAATATGAACACTTTTAAAAGTATCTAGCGGTCTTAAGTTATTTACTATATTATTATAAAAGGTCTTACATTTTTCAGTGATGACGAATGTCAAATTGACACACAATTTAAAGTTACTTCTTAAATTATGAAGTAAGTGTTTTTCATATTTTATTGTAGCCAACTGATTGGCCATGATCTCAACAGATCACCACCTGCTCTTGCAATTTCCCTGTAGGTAACGGAAAGTAAACAAATTACCGATAATGCTAAGCTGAAAATAGCCCCAGTAGTCTTCAGGAAATATGCTGTGTAATTTGTGGTGGTTTTGACAACCCTTACAGTTTATGTGCACTAGGACTGTATTGCTTATCATTTTACAAATATCCGTTGTCCAAATGGAGATTCCAAGTAAACTGCCATTAAAGCTAAAATAATTAGAGAATTTGAAGGGTTTTTGTTTTATAACAGTGGAACACGGTTCATTCAATGTATTGAGCAGTTTGACTTGTTTTTTAGGCTACCCTTTTATTATAATATGAGAAGCTGTTTCTTAAGTACTAAATCTAAGGCCTTATTTCTCTTTGTCCAGACACTTTATGAAACTTCAGCGTTGGTAAAAAAAAAAAACTAATAGTTGTAGTTTCTTTTATCTTTTTAAATAGCTGAGCCTTATCCTTAGAATGAGGCACTTGTAAGCTTTACAGAACTACATTTTGGGTTGAAATTAATCTTGATTTTTTTTTATACAGCACTACTATATATCACTAGTCGGATTCAGGAAGGTAAGCTCATTTCCAGTAGCAAACAATGACTGTGAATTGCCCGTAATATTAGGCAGGGATTTGGACGTGAACAAAGTCACCACACCCTCATGTCCTGATTGTCCTTGGTTAACACATGCCACTGTGATGCAACATCCATGTATTATGAAGCAGAATAACTTAAGTGCTGGTGATTCATTAACGAATCTCGTCGGATTTCACAAAGCTGAGTTTGAAATTGTCCACTGCACGTCTGTGAAACACCGTCTGAGGTGAGATTAACTCACTGAAATGTGCTGCTTTGAACGGCTTTAACGAGTCTCAAAGGATAACATTGTCATGACTGTATGAGAGAGAACGTAAAACATGTCATCAGGTTAGTTTCAGATGGTTTGACCAGTTGTTTGTAGCAAGGATGAAATAGATGGATAGTCGGTTGTAAACCTTGACTATGACTACTCTCATAGTAGTCACACATCACTGTCTTTACTTAAAAGTTGTATATCAGTAAATTTTCCTCCAAAGAAATCCACTGCTCACATTTCAGCAATAGTCACTTGTTGTGCTGCTGAAACACTCTAGCTGGTGTGTTATTGGACAAACATTGCCTTGACTTTTTTTCTAAAGCAGTGATGCATCCTTCCTGTTTTGATGCCACTTTCATATTCAACTGAAGAAAAGTCTGTGTTCTGAGTTGTAAAGGATAAGGCTGGCATTTTATACTTCCCATATTGTCAACAAATCCCATGAAAATGCCTTAGTCCACCAGAGGATTATAGCCAAAAGCTCATTTGTTCCTACTGTAGATGTACATGTTAACAAATTGGACACAAATATATAGTTTAATGTTTTTAAAAAGGCTTAACTTTCTAAAACAGCGGGGCACTGTAGTTTTTAATGGCTAGTCAAACTGGAGCAAATAGTGCATTTTGGGGACTATTTTCAGCAGATTAATACAAAAGCATTTACAGCTAGTTCTAGGATTGATGTTTGTAATGCTTTTGGACAACAATGGAGCTCTATGGCACAAAGGAATAAGATTGATCAATCTCTGGCTACAGATGGCACCTTATGAATGTTAAATAGGATACATACACCTTTGGGTCTTTTCATGGGATTTGTTGAGAAGGGAAAATGTAGTATTGTTTGATCCTTTTAGGAAGTACATTTTTTAATGTCCATATGGGATTATGAAAATCCTTTAATTGCCTGAAAAACCTTTTTTTTTTAGCTATAGAAAGCAGCAAGATGATTAAAAATGAAATTGTCCACACCCCCTCATCACACATCTATTCCTGCTTGCTATCTCTTGTGAACATCACAGTCCTGAGTGCCATATTTACACTTTAGGTGTCACACTTTTTAAATAGCATTCATTTTAAACACTGATGTCATGCTAGACCAGAAACCTGCTGTGGCACTGGAGAGTAGTGGCTGCTTCTGTTGGTGGTAGTAGTACTTGTTTAGGGGGGGAAACGCATGCTGTGCTCATCTCTGACTCAGTTATTGATATGGCATAAGACCGGTGTGTGCTTGTGCAATATTAATATCTTGTGAGGTTAAGTGACTCAGCTCACCTGCCGGCACAATGACCCTCTTCTCCTCTGTGGCGCTGCTGGGTGGGGTGGCCGTCTGGGGGCTGACGCGAGGCTCCGGGTACGAGGCCTGGTAGGGCATTGAGGGCCCATCGTTGCTCATGTGTCTGGAGCGCTTTGTGACGCTGCAGTCCACAGGGGACTCGCGGCTAGAACGGGCAAAGGAAAAAGCAGGAGGAAAGTGTAATTTTATCATTGAATAGCTTATTTATGTTAATATTCTCCTTCCATTTATCCAACTCTAAGTACTGCTATCATTTCAAATAATGAGCCGGTTACAGTGGCTGCTGTTCCAGCAGTAGATTTCACAGTTTCTATTGGGTGCAAGTTTATTTCCTCTTGCAGTGTTTGCCAATATCTGTAGCTGAAAAGAGTTAAAATTAGTCCAAGACACCAACACAATTCCAGGGAAATTGTCTATAAAGAGATAGTCTGGCGCTTACCTGGAGCCGACTGCACCAGCTTAATAGAAGTTTAAACTTAGCCTAGATAGAAGACCATGTTAACTAAGTGTATCACTAAATTAAAATGGGTTGCATCATTCACACTAGTCATTACCTAGAGATTAGTTGTAAATATTTACACACAGTAACTGCCAGGTGTAACTGATTGATCCCGCCACTTAGTTTTTATACCTCAGTTAAAAAAAAACTACAGGAACCAAATACAGTGGCAGTGTTGGAAGAATTACTTAGATGCTTTACTTTAGTAAAAGTACCACCAAGTACAGAACTATTAGCCAAAAGCAATTAAATAAAAAGTACTCATTCTGCAGAAACATGGCCCTTCTTACTGTATAATTGACATTATTAGATTGCATGTAGAATTTTACTGCTGCGGTGGAGCTGGTTTTATCTACTTTAAATACAGGTTGGTGGTTTGGTGCAGTGGTTCTCAGTCTAGGGGTCGGGTCCCTCCTATGGGTCACTAGATAAATCCGAAGGGTTGTGAGATCATATATAAAGGAGAAAACAAAACAAAGATGTGACACACTTCTACTTTTGTTTTTTTGTGAAAGCATTGGACCATTTGAATGTTTAACAACTCATAGAAATCTTAACAGGAAAAGGGACAGTGTTTTTTTTGTCAGAAATGTTAAAAACCACTGGTCAAGTTTTGAGGTCAAATTTACTCTGAAAACGTATTAGTAACTTTAGCTCTCACACAAATGTAGGCACAGTATTTCTCTTTTGAAATGTAGGGGTGTAGAAGTATAAAGTAGCAGGAGATGGGAATACTCAAAGTGCAATTAGCTGAAAATAAATAAAAGGACTGTCAATTTCCATCACTGGCAATCTATAATTTGTTCAGTTAAAACGACAAAATTACCATATTTGGAGTTCAAACATTTCCACCAATGATGGATGGAAATGAAAACAACACAGTTGCATTTGGTGAGAGAACAATGTTTAGTGTTTGGAAAAAGCCCAGAACACGGACCGTAAATCTACAGTCAGATAATGCGGGAACCTGTGCTCCCCGGTGGCCTCGGCCTATTCTGACTCACCTGGTTCCATTGACGTGTTCGCCTCTTTTCCCCGGGTTTTGTGCCGCTGACCCCACCCACTCCGGCTCGCTGGGCTCAGGACTCTGCTTGGAGGCCTGGCTAAACCCGCCGGGTGACGTCATTTCGGCCTTCATGTGCACTGCAGTGTAGGGCGGCTCGAATATGGGCTGATCCTCACTCACCGCGGACAGCGCTTCCTGTCCAACAGAGCCACAGCGGTCAGTGTCTGCCATTAATGTGCTGGGTTACAACCTGTGGAAACTCTTTTCCACACACAGACTTATTCCTTATTGCTTATTCCACCTAAGATGCTTCATTGAACAGAAATAAACCCTCATTTGGTATGAGAGCTGTAGGAGCAATAACAGCACAACAGACTAAAAATGGAAAGATTTAACGTTTATCTGAAGTTTGAAGTTGTTCTTTTTTACATTGGCTGTAAACAAATCTCATTTTTAAGAGGAACACACCATTGGGGAAAAACAAAGACTACATTTTCCCCATTCTTTAGTTGTGATTGTGAATCAACAAAATCAGTGACCAGTTAGCAAAAGATGTACCAAAAGAAATTACAACAAATCCTATCTGCTAAAAATAAAGAAGAAAAAAACATTACATTACAGAATTATTTGCCAACAAAAGATAAAGGGCTTCTTAAAGACTTTTAAAGACCGTAATACTATGATTGAGAAATTATATATTGTGTGTGTGTGTATGCAGTACTGTAGGCATTTGAGGAATGCAGATGGATACCTTTTCGATTCATAAATGAGTTCTATGTATTTGTTTTGTGACTTGCTCAGAGCTTATTCTTAGAGTTGGCACCATTTAGTCTTCACTTTTCTTAGTTTTCCCTAGCTTTAACAAGATTCAAAGATTCAGTCTTCTGAAGACATGCTTTCTTTTCTAGCCTCTAAACTAACGCTGCCACAAACAAGATTTAAGATTCAGTGGAATTGCCCTGTGGTTGATTAAAACTTTAGTTATGTTGAATTTGGACAACCAGAGATATGAAGTTTTCAGAGCACTAACAAGACGTAAACTACTCAGGCAGTCAGGAGACTGTCTAATCTTGAAGATCAGTAACCTTAACCACGGTTTTATTTTGCCGTTAGGATTGGGGTTGCAAGGGGGAGGGGTGTCAGCTCAAGGTGAAGTGTAATCAAGATTTCAAGTCAAGTCTTCCTGTGTTCAGCACCTACAGTGAGGCTCCAAAACCACCCCATGATGGCACTTTTCATCCCACGCACTCGGGGGAGCAAACACCGGACCTGTTGATGTGTCTGCTGCTCCCATTAAGAGTGTGCCTATGTGATGCGACCACGGCAATCTAAGTGGGTGCAAGTGCGTGTTTGTTTAGAGGAGTTGAGCATTGTCTTTGGGCCTTGTACGTCAGTGCCGTGCTTTTTCAGTGGCCTACAGGAAACCTGGCCGCCATGTGCAGAGGAACCTTTTGGCACAGGCCAAGGGAGAGGAAATGGTGGAGGAGGGGGGGGCACAGTGTAAAAATGTGTGTCATTTTAAAGCTGGAAAACAACCCTAAACGCTTGTGGTCAGGGGAAGAGGGGGTCGGGTTCATTGGACAGCAAGAAGACTATAGCCTTGATTGAAGTGCCGCCTTTGCATTGTGTTTTTTGTTTTTTCTGCTTGTTTTTTTTTTAGCTCAATTGTTGCCTGAGCGTTGTAAACCACATCTTAATGCATGCCACACAGTTTGGCATTTCCTCGAAGCTGCAGACAAACTGATTGAGAAGTCAGCAGTGTGAGGGATTTCAGCAACCTGCTGCGACCTAAAGAATTTGCTGATGTTTAATGGATGTGTACTTTTTTAAAACATGTTTTAGTAAAAAAAAAAAAATTTCATAACAAATAAAACCTGACATTAGTTGCTCAAAATTCAAAGACTCTGATGATAAAAAAAAAAACATAAAATGTTGTAAATCAAACAATTTAGCATTGTACTCCACATTAACTTTGGCAAACTCAGGTTGGACTGTTAAAGGAGGTTATTTTTGACCTTTGTTAAAATGTGGCACCAACATTACCCAGAATGCAAACTGGATTGCCACTAGTTAATTCCGAGATTCTGGTGTAATGCTAAGGCCGCACTTCTTTCTAACTCCACTCCCTCAGATTTATTTCATTTCCAAACTTGTAGTCTTCAACCCCAACCGACGCTGACTCCAGTGACATCAATTAAGGCAATTTATCAAATTAAACACAGCTCTGTCTGGAGCCATGAAACACACCTTTTTAACATATGCAATACTCCCCAAGACCTGTAAACATGTGTGTGTGTGTGCAACTGGGTTAGTTCCACTTAAATGTTAAATATCTTAAATAAAAACATAAAATGAAGTAATATACATGTATATTGTAGATATCTGACTTTGCCTGTTAACTAAAAACTAGAATTTTTGTTCACAGGACTTAGTATTGTCCTGCTCAGCTTTCTGTGGACCAAACTCCCGGTTTTCTTTTTATTCATCTGATTGCGTTGTTTTATTTCTGTTGTGTTGTCTTCGTTCCCTTCTCCTCCTCTCACACACTGAAGGCCTTCAGAGGCCCGGTTCTCGGTGCAGAAGTGAAACAGTTGGCTTATGAAAAAGGCTGCCAACAGCAAATTCTCATAAGAAGACATGATTGTGAATAGTATGTCGTGGTTAAAGGTCATTTTTGTGCTCAACACTCAAACTGTTGATATTATCGTGACTCGCAGCCGCTCATCACATTTGGTTTGGTACATTCAGTGACAAGTTCATGCTTTCACAACCACAAACTCACACTCCCGCCCTTTGCTCTCTCTCTCTCTTGCTCTCTCTCTTGCTCTTTCTCTCTCTCTCTTTCTCTGATACAAATATACCAAAATGTGGCCAGGCCGCTAATGCCACAACTGACTTCCTGTTCAATGTGTTTCAGTCCGTTGCTCAGTGACACAAAACAACTTAAAAACATGATCGTCTTGACTCTTTGCTCGTGCCTCGATGTCCTTACATTCACTGTGGTCGTTTTCAGATTGATTGTAAACACTTTTCTCTTGCTTTGAGAGCACAAACATGAAGTCCTGCATGAACACTTCAGTCATGGCTTTAAGTGAGCAGCTTTGCAGGTTGCATCATGCAGTCTTGCACAAACCCTGAGTGTGATGTTTACGACATGGACGTTCATACTTCTTATATCTGTAGGAAATAACTTTTTAAATAAGATAACGTGTTGACTTTAACTCCAGGAAAAGGCCAAATCTAAGTACGACACCCCCATGGTTGACTCAGAGCTGTTAAACTGCATATGGAGATAATCTAAAATGTACTTTTTTCCATATGTTTTCTTCTCTATTTATTTTGTATAAGTTCAAAAGGGAAATTGCAATACAGCCTTTACAAGATATTATATGTTGGCAGTTATGTCTTAAAGCCTCTTACTTTTGAATGCCAGGGACTTTGAATTGAATTCAATAATAAAATTTGCTCAGAAAAAAATTGAGTGACTTGTTTTGCTGTTAGATAGGCTTTTACAGTTAATTTGTATGTGGAGCAGCAGCTCGAGTGACCCATTTCTACCTGGAGCCTATTTTGGAAACCACATAGGGCTGACACTAACTGATTATTTTCACTATCAACTAATCTGATTATTTCCTTGATGGTCAGTAAAACAACAGAAACCAGCCCAAGCTGAGGTGATGAAATGGATTTTTTTATTTCTATTATTTGAGAAGCTGGAACTATACAATTCTGTTTTTGTTTTTTTTTGCTTGAAAAAATGACCAATTCATTAATCAACTAATCATTTCAGGTCTACTGGTAATTTCACACAGGATCAATCTGAGGGATAACAAAATTCCCCCTAAATTTAGCAGTTTTTCTTGTTAATTAAAACGACTAAACTTTGGTCCAACTGGTTACAACATACAGCCAACCTGTGCAACTGACCTGTGACAAGGGAGCTTGCTTTGTTTAAAGGGGCCACAAGCCAAAAAAAGCTGGAAACCACCGCCCTAATCGGCAGCCAAGGATGTAGTTAACCATCATCTTTCTCGCATGCACCAATTCATTTCTATGTAAAGTCTTTTTTAGAAACACCAATATATTTCTTATTTGTAGGTGTTAAAGAGGCTGATTTGGTGACATGTCCCTCCTACAGTTGAAGTGCAGCCTTATAAGTTAAATTCATTCCATACATGCTCTTTTGTTCATCCTAAACATTTAGTTTGCCCTGGACTGATGGAGATTATAAGTGAGATTGTTTAAATTTAAGACTGAACTTATGTGACTATTAACCACAGGTAATGTTTCTAGCAAGTAAAATCTAAGGTTATACTGAGATCCTGCTTACATTTGTATCTACCATATATTGCTTCCAGAATAATTTAATAAACATGGGTGTCAACTCCCATCAGGGCTATGAAATGATATTAAAATGGATTGAAAACACTAAACTCACACAAAACAAGGTGTAGCCTACAATAACAGGCCAGAGATGGAGTATTGCAAAGGCACAGGCTTCTGTCGGCCTACTCGCCATGTCTGAGGCAAGTCAAAGAAAGCAGAAGTAAAAGTTGAGGCAAGCTGATTTGGAGAAGGCCCACGCAGCTGCTCTTTCTGCAACACAAACAACGGTGCGGTTTTCACAGCTCGGAGCCGGCGGCACGCGGACCTCTGCAGGCCGGGCCGCTGTCCCTCGCCGCCCGGCCTGTGTAAGCGGAATAGGGAGAGTTAAAACAATGCAACGCCTCAGTTTGTCCACTTCGTTTCTTTCTAACGAGGCTTTGTTGCCTTTCGACATTTCTTTTTTTTTTTTTTTTTTTAGTCCACGGAGCGGAAATGAGTGCGGAAAGTCTGAGGTTTGAGACAGGAAGCCTGCCGAGCTCCGATAACGACACCTGACAAGTGCTCCCGTTTGCAGCCATAAATTATACTTAAAATAACCTCAAACCCAATCTGCTGCGACACAGAACCTACTTGAGAATACATATCTGAAGAATTGGGTGTAATCTACATAGAAGCCATTAAGGGAGCCAGAATTAAAACACCAAAGGACTGTCATAACTATAATATAAAGGCCTACTACATTAGGGATTTAAGTTTTCTTTTCAGGATATTCTCATGTTTCTGCACTGGCCCTTTAATTATTCATAATTTTTATGGAGGCCCAAGCTTTATAACGAACATAATGTAACTGGTTGACTTTAAACCCATCAGCCTAGGCTATAGCCATCATTTAAATATTTTTTTCGAAACGAAACAAGAGACATTAAGTCCAAGTTCCTCAAACCACCGAGGCCTTTTTTTCTAATGCCATTTTTTTCTAGACTTACAATTGGCTGACAAATACTTTGTGTTTTGGTTGAAATATCAAGTTTTTCGTTATAACAAATCGAATCTAGAAATGTAAGAATATCGGTATTAATGTTTCGTCGAAGTTAGAGATTGTTCAGCAGGTTGCAAGACTATTTCAATGCAGGAATAATAAAAAGTGAAAGCCTGCAGGCCAATGTTGCACATTAGTATTAGATGAGATTCGTTAAAACGTGAATTTTTATCTTTGTGGCCGACATTATCCAAAACAAATGTCGGCAGTTTCTTTCGTTGCGCAATAACCAATTTGAGTTTAAACCAAGCCTAATTTAAAAAGCTACTTTATGATTTGAAAAACTGACATGAAGGCCTTTATTTCTGCATTTCTTAAAACAATGACATTGAAACAATGGCTTCTCTTTGGTCATGCGGAGAAGATAACCCGATGAAGCTGCGATAGTATGAAATGTGAAATGTGAAATACCAGTCATCTGATGGAAATGGATCCTCCTGATGTTTTAAAAAAGGGGCTCTCGCTGTATCCAAATCGATCCATGGCGCCTTCAGGGACACCTGCCTTGTGCGCAGCAATAAAATCATCCAGCATCCCTTCATTAACTTATACTTCGTTCAAGTTTGTCAACCAAAATGTTCCGAAATTTCGCTTTTTGTGCGTTATTTCTGGAATGTCGCGATCCCGTGGATAGTGCAAAGTGAGCTCCCATTAAACACAGCGATTAAAAGAAGAAAAAACGAAACGCGTTTGGAAATCCTGTTTCACGCCTATAACCGGCCACCAATTAGTGTTTTTATCTGACTGTAAAGATGTAGTGGTTAGTTGTGTTATTATAGAGCCGACATACAACCACGAACGGGAAGGAAGAGGAAATTTTGTACAAGAAGGAAAGAGTGGGGAGCTCGCATCACCGCCTTGACTCTCTCACCCAGCAGACTCTGGTGTGGGTGGCCGCCTGTCATTTTCACCAGCAGCGTTAAAAACAGTTCATCACGTACCTTTATCGTACAGTCCATTGCAGCAGCTTCGCAGTCTTTGTCATTTAGTCGCTATTGTAAATGTTGCAGCTTATTCTGCCTTCTAACCTCACTTCAATACATGCAGGGGCGCATTGGCTCTATGGCGCAAACCATTGCAGTTACAATTTTTTGCTCAGAGACCATAACCGGATGACAAGTTTTTTTCTCTCTCTCTCTCTCTCTCTCTCTCTCTCTCTCTCTCTCTCTCTCTCTCTCTCTCTCTCTCTCTCTCTCTCTCTCTCTCTCTCAATTGGGAAGTGAAGTCACTCTTTAACACTGCAACCACCACTCACTGCACAGAAAGAAAAACAAACAATCTTTCATTTAAAACAACAGATTCTTAGAGTTTTGCAATAGTTTAACCACAGTGAAAATGAAAGCGACCGCTGAATACCTCTAAAGTGTCAGAACAACAAGGACAAAAATCCCTAGACAAGATGGTTGTTTTCTAGTCGTGACATACCATATACTGTAGAGTCTATAGACACACGCGTATACATGTATGCTTACATGGTATTAGACACCAGCATATGTAGCCTATAATAAAGTCACAGTTCTGAGGTTCTCTAGGATCTAAATCCTTTAATGGAACAGCTTAGACAACAATAGGCCTACTGGGAGTACAAAAACTGTATCTATATAAACACACACACACACACACACACTCTCACATTATGCATGTATCTGTTTTAGGGGCCAGACCAGAGGAATGATTAGGCCAACAGGAATTTCAACCTGTTTAAATGCTCATGTTTGCACCTGATTGTTGTTTTAGGACCGACTTTCCTTCCAGAATGTTATATTAACCAGTGTCAAAGATCATTTTATTTCAGCTTTGAGACAAGCTACCTTAAAATGAACAACAATAGAACCATTCAGTTCTTCTTAAAATGAAAATAAACAAATTAGCCAAGCTTTTGGGAACAAGTGTTGTGAATTGAAGTAAACCCCTTCCCAACTTCAAATGACCAAAGGAAGTTATAGTCAGATGAAGTGGCCTAGTCATCACTTATCAACACATTCATCAGTTACTTCCACCTGTGGACACAGACAGTGGTAAAATGTAACTAAGTACTAACTCAAAAATTCTGTGCTTTAGGTACAAACTTGAGGTCGTACTTGAGTATTTTCTTTTCATGCAACTTTCTACTCCACTACATTTCGGAGGGAATTTGACCGATTAGTTAACATGTTGCATACAAAACATATGAGGAGCTAATAACATATGGTTACAAATCAAACCACACAACACAGCTATACAAGCACAGCTGAAACCTTTAGTCGATTAACTGATAATGAATTGGCAGCTATTTGATCATTGTCATTGTAAGTTTACCACTTTACAATTCCAGCTTCACAAATGTGATAATGTGCTACTTTATAATAGTTGATTTTTTTTTGATAGTTTTGGGGTTTGGACTTTGGGTTAATTTATGAAGGCTTTTCTCACTTTTCTGAATTTTTACAAACAGATCAATCTATACATAATGAAAGAGTCATGAATTGCAGTGATACAAGGCAATTAGGCCTACAAAATAAAGCTCCACCTCAACCAACTACAACAGTAAAATCCTGCTTTTACAATAATCTAATGATAGGCTAATATACTACAATCACAGGGGACCTTTTTTTCGCATTGAGCACTTTGATTACTTCAAGTGACTTTTCCTGATTATCAGTTTACTTACATTTTCAATGCAAGACTTTTGCATGTAAGTGCAGTTTGATATCAGTAGGCTACTTTTACTTGTTAAAGTAAGGATCTGAATGCTTCCTCCACCAGAACCTAGGAGGGGTCAGCCGAATTGCATATAGGCCTAAGTGCTGTAGGCCTTATGTTCAGTCTGGAGATTTAAGGTTTTTTATTTGTAGAAAACATGTTGTTTATGAAGTATTTAAGCTGCTCTATTAAAACGTATTTAAATTTCCGGCAGATCTAGAGCTTTTGTTTTCCTCCGTGACGGTTTACTTTTAGCTGTGACCCCCTGTGTAATGACCCCAGGTGGACGCTGATAGGTGACTGCAGACGGTTGTTAATCACCTCGTGTTGTGTAACTTCATCCCGGTTGTGTCCTTGTCTTGAGGTCTTGAGGTGGGGCTCCCAATCACGACTCCCGTCTCCCACCGACGCGCACGATTTCACCCAGCTCCACTTTTCCAGATGTGTGTTTGTGTGCGTGCGTGTGCGCGCGTGCGTGTCACTTGTTTGTTTATACAAGGTCCTGGGCTCGGCCTTATCTGCTGCAGCCATTCACGCCGTGATTTCAGACTTTCTTCGGCGAGCAGGCTACTTGTGTGGTTTTTTTTTCTCCTGTTTTTTTTTTTACGGGCCATTGTTTCGTCGAATGGTTTCTGAAGATACAGAGATTTCTATTTTCTTCCTCCCACCTCATTAGAAACCCGACTGCTCTGATTTCAAAAGCCTGCACTTCATCCACACCCAAACGGTGGCTCAGTTATTTAGTCCAGACAATCAGAGGGACCGCAGCTTTGAAATCAGTGGAGGCCATTCAGTGATAAAAATAACACTGCTGTTGTTGTGACTGCCAATTATTCAGCCAGCTTAACGTTTTTTGCTTAATTCACTTTTATTTGATCCTTTTTTATTTTTATTTAACCCAATATTTAACTAACTTGGTGTAACAGCCTGCTGTGGCAGTTATGCCTACACTGAACTGTCTTGTGGAAATTGTTTTTATGTTGTATTACAGAAACTTAAGGAGATGTGGTGTGTTTACGGTTGCAATTAAAGCTTATTTTCTTTATTATTTAATCTGCTGATTTTGTCTTTGAATCAGTTAATCGTTTGATCTATCAAAGTCGAAAAATAGTGAGAAAAGTTGGTTTTAAAAATGTCTTGTTTTGTCCGACTAACTTTCTAGTCTAAAGAAACGGCTTTAACATTTAATTTCTTATCAAAAGTGTTGCTTGTTGATGAGCTGACCGATTAATCGACTATAGTTGATTTATTGCTTCTGGGGTGCCTTTTTAACATTGGCATGGGACAACAAATGCAATCTAGCCTAACAGTTTTTTTTATTATTATCAGTGAGCATTGTCCCTGACAAATGAACTAAACTAGTCAGAAAGGTGTAGTTTTATTTAGGGGACCGTATACAGAGGGACTCAGTGACATTATTGATTAATCTACAGTATCCACATTGTTCTATAAGAGATTATTAGAGTAGGTCATCTTTAAGAGTGTGGATTTTACTGTTTTAATTTTATTATTAGCCTAAATAATCCTACAGTTTGTCATATGTCGCTTTATGAGCTATGTACAAGATATATGTTACACTCAAGGGTGGAATGTAACTAATAGCCAAAAGTACTAAAGTGCTGTAGGCTAATTAAAGTACAATTGTGATGTAGATTGACTTATTTGTACTTGAGTATTTCCATTTTAAGGGGCTTTATACATCTACTGCACTGCATTTCACAGGGAAACATTGTACCTTCATTACATTTATACTTCCTTACATTTATCTGACATATTAATAGTTTACACACAAAGCCGGAAGTTTTAAAACGTTACAGTCCAGCATGTAACCTAGTAAGTGGTTGTTAAAAGTAGCTCCACATGGACAGGCTACATGAGATACTAATAATAATCTGATGTTATTATACAGCATTATTATAACAGGGGACTTTCTCAGAAAAAGTCTTTTTTTTTTCTCAGAATTTTCTCAGAATTCTGTAATTTTTTCCCCTCAGAATTCTGACTTTATTCTCAGAATTTTACTTTTTTTCTTTCACATGTGGCCCTAATCCATATCCTACTCTTACTTTCAACTCAAAGTTCTAAATTCTTCTTCTACCACTAATCGATTCAAGCTCGTCGTGATGCATCTTACCCAACAATTAGCCAACGGTGTCAGTGTATTTTATGAATGAATGTTTAGTTGCTTGTTGCTAGGGGGAAGAAAGGGAGGATGCGTCTGACGTCACCACTATTAAACAATCCTGGTCACGACGCAGAGCTGGCACGCGCCCCTCCCACGTCCTCTTATAAAGGGACCGGTCCGAGCGGACACTGACCACTCGTTGTTTTACGTGTAGCCGGTAAATAAAGCGTGTAAATCTCGGAGTGAAAGAAAAAGATGTACTGGGACACTATCATGAAACCTGGAGAGAGAAACACAGACGGCAGAGACTCGAAAATAAAGGTAGGTTTTCCCTTTTAATTTCCAAGAACACTGTTATGTAGGCTATTCGTGTCGTTGAGCATGACAGAACCGTTATCTGTAATCATTCCCAATTTATGAGGAATTAGTCCCAATTATAAAGGCAAATATTGGGTTTCATGTGAGCAGCAAGGACTGGATTTTAATGTTTCTGACATTTCATGAACTAGAAAAATAAGTTTTGATAATGAAAGTAATTGTAAATCTCAAATCTGTGACTGCGTAATCCTTGGTGCTGCATTCAATGACGAAAGCAATGCACGCGCAAGTTAAGTTGTAAGATATTAAATACACTAAACAGACGAATGGAAATCATCCTGAACAAGAGTGAAGAATGTGAATTAAATACTTTATAAGAAAAGGTTGCTTAGCAGCAGCTTACTTCTGTATCTTATGTCTGACTTTTCTCCACAGCACTTAAATGCATCATAGGTGCATTAGTTGGATAAAGATCTATCTAATCTATAAAAGTATAGTATAATGCATGATAATATAATAATTTGAAGTGCAAGTGCAGGCTTTTGGGGCCTCTAGGTATTGAGCACCAATTTTGAGTTGATGATGAAAGTTGTAATCAAGAGTCTTTCAACACAGATGGAGATTTGCCAGACTGGATTTTACACAGAAGACTTCAGGACACAGGAAGTGCCAGCTGGCTTTGACTTTGCATCTTATGGTGAGTTTTGAGAATTACTGGCACTTGATATTTTTTTCCAGCACAAGTTTAACATCACTACTTTTGATGGTGCAAGGTTTAAACTCTGTGATACCCAGACAGTTTTTTTCTTTCTTTTATGTTTGCTCGATCTATCTGTTTCCTCTGAACCTGAGCGTCTGAAGGACAGAGGAAATATTTGTGCAGACTGTAGCATCACATCTGTCAGAGCTTTTTCAATGAGACCTTGACACCCGGCGGCAGGATAGTGGGATGTGTGTGTGTGTGTGCGAGGAATAGTGCTTGAATGGGCTGAGGTAGGCAAAGACAGACAGACAGAAACAGGGTGGTCAGGTTAAAGACACTCCCCTCTCAGTCTTCCCTAATCCTTTCCTCCAGACTTCCTCCTTCAACAGATTTAGAGTCCCCCCTCCCCAGACCTCCATCACTACTCTGTCACACTCCCTCCGCTGGCGTTTCCTTCTCTCTCTTCCTCCCCCTCCTCCCTCCCTCCCTCCATTGTTTCCTCCTAGCTGCCTCCATCAATTGAGCTGGAAAAAAGAAAAAACAGTGCCTGGTGCTGATTTGACACTAAACAAACTGCTTGTTTTTGTGTCAACATCCCCCGTCAACATTAAATCCCACAAACCTAAAAATTCACACCACTTTCCTCTTTTGCTGCGCTGAGTTTTAATAAACCTCCTGCTACAAGGACCATACCACACATTGGACTACACTGTAGACATTTTCAGATCTCTGGTATAAATTCTTTTAGCATGGTAAGAAAATTCACTTGCAAAGACTTTGGAACCTGCTTGAGTTATTTGAATGTTTTAGTTTTGCCATGAAAAGGACAAGTTACTCCCTGGTGGTGCATTCAAAGATGTTCCAACATCTAAGATCTGACAACCGGCTGCCAAATAGTAAGGCACTTACAGTCGCAAGAAAATCACACTGAAAAGACAAATGGCAATTATCCTGACAAAAGATCCCGTCAATTTATTGCATTAAAAATAAAATACTGTTTAGCGGGTGACTATCATGTCTCTCATGTCTGACTTTTCCAGCAGCACATAATGCATCAGAAATTTAGAGATTTGAAAATAGGCCTTCCTCACGTCTGTACTCCTACATTGAAACAGGCACCAAAATAATTTTTTTTTTTAAGTGAATTTTTACACCATGCTGAAATAAATGGAAACCAATAGCTGCCCAGTAGGTAGGAAATTGTTAGGCGTTTTCTTTTTACAAGCATGAACTGTGCCTCCATCCTGCCATCATCATCCCTTACTCACTCCATCTGTGTGTATTGTGTTTAACCTTCAGACTACCCTGGTGAAGACCTGTCTTTTCTGTTAGACAGTAAATCACCCGGACAGCAGCAGTACGTTGCAGAAAGCAGCTACCCAGAGCCACCTAAAGCTTCTCACACATACGACACCAAAGGTGAAACCTCAAAATAGAATAAACATACCCTTATGGTTGCTATAATGAGTCATATGTTGGTGTTTTTGACTTCTCTCACATTCTTTGCCTTTTTATTCCTGTAGTGAACACCAGTGACAATTCTCTCTTCAACCTGGACTCGTACCAGGAGATCAACTGGTGGGCCTCATATCCACATGGTGAGCTCATACTCCTACTCTATTTAAAAAAGTTTTGTTTTTAAAAGGAGTTTGTTTTAGTGACCTTTTTTAGAACTTTTTTTTTTTTTTTTTTACATGCAGGTGGGCTGACAATAGACCAGTCACCAAGTGGATACCAGGAGTCTCCCCCGGCGTACCAGAGTCTGGTGCCCCAGAACGGACAGTTCAGCCCAGCCATGGAGGGCAGCCACAGCCCCTTTTTAACTGCAAAAGGATCCAATGCATTACAAAGTAAGACTTTTCATCTGGGGATATAAAAAAAAAACAACCACCAGTGGTCTAATCTGTGCAGTATGTAATCCTTCTCTTTGTTCCAGGTGAGACAGACCAGAGCTACTCGTGTCACTCGGCTGAACTGTACGACTCTGATGGACAGAGGCAACCGTCCTCTTTCTGGCCTGAATACTCCTCTCCCAGCTTCAATGCCCCCCCACAACACCCGCCCCCGACCTCCTGCCCTTCCAACCACGGCCCACACTCCTCAGAGCAATACTGCGCCCGTGTGGTCAAACGCAAAAACACACACTCCCAGAGGCCAGACAGGGAGGGCCAGATGACGGGAATGTCAGCTTATCCAGGTTTGTTTTTTTCTCTCTTCTGAGCTACTCTTCAACTCTGATTGCTATTTACAAAAACAGTTCAGGATTTATAAAGACTTGTGCAAAAAGCATACACATTAGCACCTAATGTTAAATGCTACTTACACATAACAATTCTCTAGTATTACTAGTAGACACTCACAGGGGCAGTCTAGTACTTTTACTTTTATTCATTTAGGTACATTTTGCTAATAATACTTATGTATTTTTACAGTACAATTTTGAATTTTACTTTTTTATCCGCAGCTGTCTTGCTGCTTTCACTGAAGTACAGAAATTAAATACTTCTTCAACCATGGGTTATTCCTATTGTAAACTCCTTCTATTACCATAATAATATTCACTTATTCATTCATTCAGGTTCTGGTCCAATCCAGCTGTGGCAGTTTTTACTGGAGCTACTTCTGGACTCTGCCTGCCGTACCTTCATCTCGTGGACCGGAGATGGCTGGGAGTTTAAGATGTCCGACCCTACAGAGGTGAGGAAATATCTTGTTTTGGAGTACTACATGGCAGTAGAGGGCAGTAATGTAGTACATTTAAGTGTTGTAAGTGCAAGTTTGAGTTACTTGAGTATTTCCATTTTATGCTACTTTATGCTTGTACTTCACTACGTTTAAGACAGAAATATTAAATATTAATTAGTCTAACAATCCAAAATATATATTTTTTAACATGAATAACTCTCTCCCATATCAAAAAACTAGAGTACTAAAACTCAAATGTGTGATGTTGTCAAGTATGAAGTCTGAAACTGATTCATAGACAATGAGTTGGAAAGATGTAATAGATGATACTGAGAGCACCCAGGGGGTGTTCTGAGTATGTGGGTACATTTTCTGTTTCATGACTAAGCACACTAAATAGAATGAAGCTCATTTGGGTATAAAAAAAGAAAACAAACGTTCTGTGGCTCCACAAAATCATGTCTCCCAGTCATTGTACATACTTTATACCTTAAGTAACTACTCTAGTTTTTGGCTTTGAGAAGGAGTGGGTCATGTTCACAAATATTGTTGAAACTTCCCTCTTGCGTCTTGGAACGAACAGATTTGAATTCTTGGAGGTCCAAGGGCATGGAAATTTCCATAATTCCAAAATTAAACATAAATATGCATTCCCCCAGCCTGTCTATGGTCCCTCAGTGGTTAGAAACTGCGATAGGTGTAAACCGAGCCCTGGGTATCCTGCTCTGCTTTGAGAAAATGAAAGCTCAGAGGGGCCAATCTGGAATCTTGCTCCTTATGAGGTCATAAGGGGCAATGTTACCTCCCTTTTCTCTGCTTTGCCCTCCCAGAGAATTTGGCCAACCCATGAGAAAGAGACATCATGACTCTCAAACGAGCAAAGTGGCAGTTGGTCAAGGCCACAACCCCAGCCTCCACCTTTTTCAAGGCGCCTGATCCCTAGATTGGGGAACCACTGGACTAAATTACCAAACTGTATAAAAAGTAGTTCAAACTAGCTCAGCCTCGAGCAGCTACAACAGTAAAATGCCGCTTATTACATACTTTTGGTACTCACAGTACATTTTGCTGATACTACTTCTTGTACTTTTACTTAAGTGAGATTTTGAAGGACTTTTGATTGTAATGGAGTATTTTATTTATATCTATATTTTTTTTTTTACATTTTTGTGTGTGCACTTTTACTTAAGGAGGATCTTAGTAAGACTCTGTGTTTTCTGTTGATCCCACAGGTAGCCAAGCGCTGGGGCCAGTGCAAGAACAAACCCAAGATGAACTACGAGAAGTTGAGCCGTGGCCTGCGTTACTACTACCACAAGAACATCATCCACAAGACGGCGGGCAAGCGTTACGTCTACCGCTTTGTCTGTGACATACAGGGCATGCTGGGAAAGACGGCGCAGGAGGTCCTGACCAGTCTGAATGTTTTGCCCACAAACACAGAGTCGTGGCAGTCGTGCCCCGGGGTGCCTGCAGCGGTAGCAACGACAGAGCCCACAAGTGAGACATGGGCGTCACAGTAGGGGATGGGTGCCAGGACTCGTGGTGCTGCTCGCTGAGAGCAACCAGCACATATTGATGGAGTACTACAGCCTACATAGTAAACACTGCCTCTTAAAGCCCTGGCTGAAACACAGTATCCTCACTGGGTCATGTTGTTGCTGACAGCCAATTCATAGATGCTGAATTACAGGGAATAAAATGACCAAAAACTCTCAATTCATGCAGTCAGCCAATATGTTAGTTTTTCTTATCATAATTAAATGAAAGTCTTCCAATATCTGAACCATAAACATAAAGCAGGGCTAAATAACTAGTACTAATAACGAGTACTTTTTAAGCACTATAAATAGATACTTGTTTTCCTACGTCAGTGCCCATATTTTCGTATGTTTCTAAAAAGGAATTGATTTGTAAATAGTGTCCATATGATTGCTATGTAGAGTTTTGTGCATTTACTGTATATTATCATTGTTAAATACAAAACTCATTTCTACCTCTGTTGCTAATGAGAATAACAAACTGAGATTACTTTCAGGCACTCACTGTGAAAGTTTTGTTTTTTTTGTGCATTGTTTTGTGTAAATAAACCATGGATGTGTAATAAAAGAAATACACTGTATATATACACAGATTTGTGAGAAGAGTTTAATTACAAAAGCATTAAGTTGTGTGTGTTCCTGGTACTCAATACAGCAGTTTTTGTTCAATTGTTTTAATAATAATTATTATAATACTAATATATACTTTATTAGATTGCTATAGTAACTAGCTATGGCATAATGCATAGGCCACAGGCCAATGCTTCACTTCCTATCTAATGCTTCCTTTGTGTGCTGCTCGTAAATATCTACATCCGAGGTGGTACAACCCATTGAGACCTGGCTCACCTCACCAGTATTCCAAATATGCACATGGTTTCCTTTTTAAGTAGAGAATGAGATTGTTACACAACAATGTTGTTTAACAGTTTTCTCCCGTTTATAGGTCAATTGCTTCTGAATTTGTAATAACATTTCTTGTTACTCTGTGTGGGACTCAAGAAGCCAAAAAACCTGAGGTGATCAGTAGGGATTTATGGTATGCATACCATTTTATTCTCTGGGAAACAGTCCATGCTCACGGTCAATTTTCAACTAATGGAGACAGTACAAATAGGGTATTGGATTTTATTTGGATGTATTACATCATCCAAATAAAAATACATATGTGGCCGGGTGAACTCAGTTGGTAGAGCAGGCGCACATATATAGAGGTTCACTGGTTGATGCAGCGGCCACAGGTTCGATTCCGACCTGCAGCCCTTTGCTGCATGTCACTCCCCATTCATTTCTTCATCTGTACAGTGTAAATAAAGGCCTAAAATGCCCCCCCAAAACTCTTACAATAAAAATATAAATACGTAGCAGTTGGTCAACACAATTAAATTAATATAATAATACCCTGAATTATTATCCATTAATTAAGTATGCTAAGCATAATAGCCTACATTCGAGTCCAATTCTGTGAATAGGCTTTCTATAAGCCTTTTGTCTGTCATATTACTTCTACTATAATAAATGTTTGCACAACATTTTTATTATTAGTGGTTTATTGCTGGTGACAGGTGAAGTTCAGTCAGATGTGACACCTGGGATATTACAATTTCGATATTTTCCATCGGCCCTGAAAGCCTCCTTCCTGGATGTGTGTATAGGTCTCAGCCTACAGTCTAATTCCAACTTTGTCTGCACATTTAACCTGATTGTTCTTCTCATCGAGGGGAAATACGACCGCGTTCAATCCAAACTGCAGTTTCACATCTTTCCTCATTTAAGATACTAGTTTAAGAAATGCCTCCCAAAACTATAAAAATGGCTTTAGCGGAGATGCTGGAGGACCTGAAAAAAGAGGACTTTGAAAAGTTTTGCCACAGGCTTGTGGACCGCAGAGAAGAGCCGCACGTCAGACGCAACCGGGTGGAGGGGAAACACTTTTTAGAAGTCGCAGACGTCCTGGTTTCATCTTTCACAGAGCCCGGAGCTCTTCGGGTAGCTGTGGAGATATTGGAAGACATTGCCTGCTACGAGGACGCGAAGAGACTTGGTGAGATGACTGTAATTCTGTAGCCTTTATGTCAGCGGTTAATTGCAAAAGTGGATTATAGGCTATAGCTACATTAATAATAGACTAACTTTATATCATGCTGTTTGTAAACCATATAGCATCAATTGGCTGTAACCCCCAAAAAGCCAATGATTTTTGTCCATCAACAATAAAAGATAGCCTACAGTAGCTATTGGCTACTTTTACTTTCGATTTAAACCTGCCAATATGTCTACTCTTACGTGGACCATATAGGAGATTACATAAGTAGAGCCAATACTGGATTGTTAAGGCAGATATTTGTGTTTGAGAGTTTGTAAGATAAGAATAACAATTTGTTAGCAATATTGTCAAAATGTCAAACCATGTCCACGTCCCTTAAATTAGATTAGAGAAGAATGAATTTAACGAGACATTCAAAAACAACTTTCGATTTCTCCTCGGTAGATAGTTTATGTAATGGGGCATGGTTTCTAATTCAAACATGTCTTTGACACATCTGTAGCATATACTGACATATCTTTTATTATTATTATTATTATTTTTCAGCTCTCAGATAGACCAATCTGAATGTAATGTAATACTCAATAATAAGAGTAATGTATCTATTTTTTTTTAACCATGTTTGTTCATCATCCTTCCATCGGAAACCTTAAAACACAGCAGGTATTTTGATTTTAACACATCACACTAAAACAGTGGCAACAATATTTCTATGTGATGACAATATTTTATTTAATCTTGTAGTTTTTATCTATGCTGGTTTAAATACTTTGTTTTTTGGGCTCTTCTATGTGTTGTCTCTATTTGTACAGCAAGTGTATTTAGATCCCTGGAAGTTACTTCTAGAGTATACCTGCCTGTTTATTTATTTAATTATTTTTAAATGAAAAGGAATGGCAAACAATCTAACAGTATGCACATATTCTGTCAGTGCTAACAAAAGTTTTTGTTTTTACAGTAATGGCAACAGGAGGACAGTAGACGTCTCGTTTGGACAGTGAGTTGATCCCAGTTACTTGTCCTGCATGTACTGAAGTTCTCAACACGTAAAGCCCTGGGCAAAGGACAGAGTTACTATACAGTTTAAGTTTTTTCTTAAAATGTTCTACAGCTGCAAGACCCTCAGCAGGAGCCAGCATGGTGCATTGATTGATTATACAACATCTCAGAACATTTTCACTGCTGCAGGCTGCTACGTTCCTAAAAAGAATAAGAACAAATATGACATATGTCTTATGTCAATAACGACCTTCTCAATTGAGATATCGGAAATATAGTTGAAACTTATCTCAATCATTTCCTCTAACAGTCAACCGTTAACTCTTAAGATTTTCACGAAATCAAACCCGTTGTTGATATTGTTTTTCTTTTCTTAAAATGTACTGTTTTTAGATTCATTAACTACCTCTGTGTAGTAGTATTGTTTGTTAATGGCGGGGCTCCGCCCTTTCCTGGCTGGATTCAAATTTTCTTCAGACGCACAAGGTGTTCACAGGGAACGATGCCGCAGGCAATCCCATCGTATTACAATTACAAAGGTTAAATGATCCGTTTTTGACATCTGGCATATCTTTCACAGAGCAACATTTTTAGATGAAGCAAATTGCTGTGTATTACTGATAGAAATTAACGAGACTTTTCATTCATGAGTGTATGTTTTTCTCTTCCTCCTCAGGGAAGCACTCGACGTATCGACACGTGTTCTCATCCAGGACGTGAACATCGGTCCACTATATGGGATAAACTGGCCAGCAAGAATTTTATCACAAGGGTTATGTGCATACACCAACCTAAAAGAATGATTGATGTTTTGTATTCTTTTTAATCGCAATAAACAGCCTTTCTTGGTGTCTTCTCCTCTGTGGCGTAGTCTTTGTAAAGCATTGGCATTTATCAATAATGGTCCTGTATGCTTCCACAGTACATTTGTCTACATAAATGCCCTTTCAACTGCCAAAAAAACCAAAACATGTAATTATATAAGCGTGGGTCTCTGTTAACATTTAGCCGTATCCAGGCTATAATCAGGTCCTTCTCTGTTTGACCTATTTATGCATTATTACATAATCTTTCTATAAAAAGAGTTCTGCATTACAGAAAATAGTCTTTCATTTTAAAGCTTTATAAGTGGACATACCATTAGAAGAAAAATGAATCATTTACAGCACAAGAGTTGTAATAAAGAGCGTTTATTGATGTTGATAAATTTATTTTATTTAAAGGCCAATATCACAAATTTGCCTCAAGATGTTACATCATCTGTTATCTTTAGACCCCTGATTTGTATTAAAAACAAAATAATTTAATAGTAATGCCTACCTACATAAAACAACTTGTTCAAACAACTTTTGGCTCCTTTGTTATTTTTGTTGGAATAGTCTGCATATGCTCTTCGGCTGCAGGAGGACGGGCCACTGACTTCCAAAGAGAAAGAGCGTTGGTCCCAGCGGGTGGAATGATGTCACCCAGCTCCCTCCACGTAGGCCTGGAGGGGAGGCAGAGAGAGCCAGGCCAATGTATGCATCACCATATTTTATACAAGTAATACTGCAGTTTGTACACATTAAGTTCAGTTTAATTGTTATTATGTGTTGTATAAGGTCTTGTGTGAGTCTAAATGAGTCATCAAGGTTTGGAGATTTGGAGACACATTTTTAAAGAATGCATTTTCCCTATTCATATGGTATTCGGGCAGTAATGGCACAAGTGTATTGTAGCCAAAAAAATGAGCTCAAGTGTACTCCATATTTAGACAATTCTTAGAAAATGATCTTCTTCCGTCAGACAGCTTTTATTTACAAAGATGTTTCCCCTTGCTCTCTTTTGGCCCATTCAGGCTCCCACTGCAAAAGTTGTACACTCTGGCTCATAAAGCTTTCCTCTTGTCTCTACGGTGAAGGCCATTTTGTTGTTGCTGTCATAATCAATCATTTTGATATTCTTGTATTTTTTTACTTTTCCATAAACTGCTGAATGTCTGACCCAAACAGCTTATCATTGCTGTAAAACTTGTTAACTGTTAATTTTAGGAAGCTAAAATACATTTAGTAGCTGCTGCCCCCGCACACAGCGGAACATTGCTTAGCTTTTGTGTCAATACTCCTGTCTGCTTCTCCAAACTGGGGTGAATACACTGACAACCCAATACAACCCCATTTTAAAATATCCAAACTATCCCTTTAATAGGGGTTTTCTTACCTAAATGGGGGGTTTTAAATTAGTACATTTAAAAGCACTGTTGCATTGTCGACAAGTGCCACATCTGCTTAGCGAGGGTTTTTGTGGGAGGGAGGTCTGAATGAACTAAAGCGTCTCTTGTGGGAAACCTTCTTGAAAGATTTCATTGGAAATTGACATCAATGAGGCTCAGATATGAAAATGTGTCTATACTATAGGTGTAAAGAAATCAATGTTAACAACAAAATCTTTTGACTGGTTAGTTGCAACAAAACTGAGTCCCTGAATTAGCAAGATCAAGGGATTGAGAGTACTCACTTGGGAGGTTTAATATATTCAGTTCTGATGTTTCCCGGGTCGGCCGCCTTATTTGGCTGCGTCTTTGGGAGGGGCCCTGGTGCGTGTGTGAGTTTAAAAGAAGAAACAATTGGATAGTGAGATTAGATAGAAAGCACTATTTGGGGAATGTAAGGACCTAATGTGAGGTAGTGAGATGGACTAAAAGGACAAAATGCTAAAGAAATGTGAGACAAAGACAGTTACTTTAGCAAAACTGCAGTAGATATTTAAAATGAAACATGCAGGACCAAAGAAGTCTTTAACAACATTTAGTGCACTACATACATAAATGGTCATCATAAAACACAGACCTTGAGGCACGGCTCTTTCTGGATGCTGCTGCCTGCTTTTTGTCACGCTGTAAAATGTATTTGACAGCGATTTCCATTTTGGACCCATGGTCACAGGTTGACTTCTTGTTCCGGAGGAAGCTGACATAGCTGTGTACCAGTAGTGGAAGAAGTATTCAGATTCAAAATGTACTTAAAGTATTTAAAAGTAAAAGTACTCAATACAAAACAAATCCTCACATTTGAGGAACAATCAAAACAGTTTAAGTGTTTAATCGGCTTGTAGGTCTATATTGTAGGGTAGTTGAATTTATATATATATATATATATATATATGAATTTTATAAACTGCATGTTTCTGCACTGTTTTATGAGAAGAGATTTTAATTTGTAAAGTAAATAGTAACTAAAGCTCAGATTAACGTAGTGCAGTAAAAACTACAATATTTCTCTCTGAAATGTAGTAGAGTGGAAGTAGAAAGTGGCATGAAAAGAATAGACTCAAGTAAAGTACCTCAAATTTGTACTTAAGTACGATACTTGAGTAAATGTACTTAGTTACATTCCATCATTGCTGTGTACAAATGGAACAGTGGTGGCTTTCATTGTCTGCTAGCGTTACTAACATCAAGATGTATCGTAACTACATACCTGATTTTGTCCCTGTCCTTGGACTCGTACAGATCCTGCAGTGTCTCTGATCGGTGCTTACCAAAGCCAACCAGGGCCTTTCCTTTCTTGCCCGACTGGCGGGATCTCTCGTACCCACGATGAAATCGGACTTCTTTCAAAACCTCAGGGTAAGCAATCGCATATTGCTTCAAAGAATCCTTCAAATGAAAAGAAATGTTGCGTTATGATTAATGTTGCACTACTCATATTTAATTCACTTGAATAAAAAAACGCTTATTATATTATATATACGGGCAAATTGAGACTAATACACATAAACAACTCCTTAAAACACGTACACTGTGTGAACCAGAATGTTAAAGTACTTGCAATTATAGATAAGATGAAGTTGTCAATAATCTTTGGTCTACTTGACTTTATTACATCTGTCCAGGGACTACAGATGAAAAACTGCCATTTTGATAACTCTGGGACAATTACAGCAACATATTTATGTGCACACGGTCCCTCTTAAATAAACAAACAAATAAATGAACAAAGAAGTTTAGTTTACATAGTCAGTGGAGATGATATGTCTAAAGTATTTTGCATGTAACCTAGCAACGGGTTAGCTGCAGTGTAATTTAATGAAAACCCAAGCAAAGCTTGGTACTAAAATTGGAAAAACTGTTTTTCTAGTGTTGTAAATAATATGTTTTGCACTTTAAGCTACTCATTATGTGAGTAGAGCTTGTCGTATTGAGTCATTGAAAGGTGGATATTGTGCACACCAGCAGCATGTGACAAAAGTATGTTGATGTACCTGTCTTAAAAATGTGTTCAACCTAAATGTCAGAAATGGCCGATTACTACACTGAGGGAGCTGTCTATGTGTCTGTCCTTGTCTTATGTGAGTACTCGGTTATTTTATATGAGTTGTGTCATGAAAGGATAGTGTATGTTTAATTTGATGTCTTATAACTTTTATTTTCTATTGTTTATGATGTTGTTATGTGTACTTTATGTTTATCTATTGCATTGCCACATTTCCAAGAGAGTTGTAAGGACCTCTGGAAGAATGCAGGAGCTAATGAGGATCCTAAATAAACACACTAAATAGAAAAAAAGAAAAGCTTGTTTATACTGAATGTACACTGACATTTGCAAGCTCCCAAGCGTTAAGCATTACCAACGTCAACAACAGCAAGTATGCAAGCGCCTGGAGGTTTTTGGAGACACGTGTTAGACCACAAGGGAAGCCAACGCGGTCTAGGACCTGAGTGGTGCTGCAGCTGACCACACACTGTAGGCTATGTGGAGGCCTGGGTGAAGGCACACCGTACTCAGCTAGCACATCTGTGAAGTGTTGCAGGGAGACAGGATATCTGAGTGTGGACATGTTAGCTTTGCCGAGAAGAACGTGAAACAAAGAACTTTTGGGAGCTAGCAGATTTCAGAGTATGAACAGTATCTCCTTTTTGTTTGCTGTACCTTATTGGCCGACAACTGGCTCTGAAGCGTGGTCTGGCGCTGCTTCTCATGGTTAACCACCATTTTGGCGGCGTAGCTCACATCATTCTCCAACAGCCATTTGAAGGTTTGACCTTTGTACTGGCCGAACTGAATCATAAACCTGCTCAGAACAAGCCTTTTATTAAGAGGGTCACCGCCCTCGGAGAGAACGCGAGCCTTGGCCTCGGCCTCTACCTCCTCTGGCTTCTTCTCCGTCACAGGAGACGAAAGAGGCCGCCGGTCGGCCGCATGGTTCCGAGCTTCCTGTGAGGGCTTTGTGTCCAACTCCCCGCTCGAGGTCTTACGGAAGGTAGGGTCACCTTTCTAAAGAGGAGGAAGACAAATAGAAAACATCAACGTGAGTATCATTTTTAATGAGCAGCGTGTAAATGAGAATATTTGAATTCCATTGTGTGAAGTTGAACTTACTACGTCCACACAGGCTTTAGTTTCTGAATCTGTAGAGAAAAGATATATTTTACGTTGTTAAAAATATGTTTTTTCTTGTATGTGTGTGTGGGGGGGGGAGTCAAAAATATATTTAACAACATAAAATACAAGTTTTTTTTTACCAAAATCGTATCCAAAGCAATAAATGATTAGATTATATTGTTTGAACGGTAATGTAGGGCTGCACGATTATGGCCAAAATGATAATAACGATTATTTTGATAAATACTGAGATCACAAGTAATTATCACGATTATTTGTTGATTTTAACCTAAACTAATTTTATTGTCACATGGGCTATTTACACTCACCTATGGGATTATCAGGAACACCATACTAATACTGTGTTTGACCCCCTTTCACTTTGAGAACTGCCTTCATTCTACATGGCATTGATTCAACAAGGTGCTGAAAGCATTCTTTAGAAATGTTGGCCCATATTGACAGGATAGCATCTTGCAGTTGATGGAGTTTTGTGGGATGCACATCCAGGGTACGAAGCTCCCGTTCCCCCACATCCCAAAGATGCTCTATTGGATTGAGATCTGGTGACTGTGGGGGCCATTTTAGTACAGTGAACTCATTGTCATGTTCAAGAAACCAATTTGAAATGATTGGAGCTTTGTGACATGGTGCATTATCCTGCTGGAAGTAGCCATCAGAGGACGGGTACATGGTGCCCATTAAGGGATGGACATGGTCAGAAACAATGCTCAGGTAGGCCGTGGTGTTTAAACGATGCCCAATTGGCACTAAGGGGCCTACAGTGTGCCACAAAAACATCCCCCACACCATTACACCACCACCACCAGCCTGCACAGTGGTAACAAGGCATGATGGATCCATGTTCTCATTCTGTTAACGCCAAATTCTGACACTACCATCTGAATGTCTCAACAGAAATCAAGATTCATCAGACCAGAAAACATTTTTCCAGTCTTCAACTGTCCATTTTTGGTGAGCTCTTGCAAATTGTAGCCTCTTTTTCCTATTTGTAGTGGAGATGAGTGGTACCCGGTGGGGTATTCTGCTGTTTTAGCCCATCCGCCTCAAGGATGTGCGTGTTGTGGCTTCACAAATGCTTTGCCGCATACCTCGGTTGTAACGGGTGGTTATTTCAGTCAAAGTTGCTTTTCTTTCAGCTTGAATCAGTCGGCCCATTCTCCTCTGACCTCTAGCATCACCAAGGCATTTTCGCCCACCGGACCGCCGCATACTGGATGTTTTTCCCTTTTCACACCATTCTTTGTAAACCCTAGAAATGGTTGTGCGTGAAAATCCCAGTAACTGAACAGAAATACTCAGACCGGCCCGTCTGGCACCAACAACCATGCCACGCTCAAAATTGCTTAAATCACCTTTCTTTCCCTTTCTGACATTCAGTTTGGAGTTCAGGAGATTGTCTTGACCACACCCCTAAATGCATTGAAGCAACTGTCATATGATTGGTAAATTACATAATTGCATTAATGAGAAATTGAACAGGTGTTCCTAATAATCCTTTAAGTGAGTGTATAACTGCTTTCACATCCATGTTATGCTACATTCTTCTTATGTTGAAGTTGTATAGACATACATCTGCAACACATGTAAATGAAAACTAGCAATCTGTAATAAATAACATAGGATAGTTTTTATTTTTAAATGTATCTTTGAGAAAGCTCCTTCACTTGTTTTCAACAATAACTGGACCTAGGAGAGGGAGGGAGTGCGATGCACGTATGTGCTTCTAACAGAGTGACGGCTGACTCGTTATGAATGGGCCCAGCACGGGTCAGCGACGTTACACACATCGTGTGTATGAAATGTCTGTAACGTCACTGCGCTGCATTTTTATGAGCTAGCCTTAGATATTCTGGCCATGGGTCACATCTCTGGCCCAGGTCCAGCAGGCTCCGTCTCATACGCTGTTCCTCTACGACCTGAAGTTAGTTGCATTCAACTCCGTGAGCTAACAGACGCTAGCTAAACTAGCACCGACTAGCGCTGCTTACTGCTGTTGTCTGAAAAACAACACAGGGAACAGGGAACTATGGGAACATGCATTGCGTGTAATAGGCTACATTGTTATTATAAATGTATCAATTAGGGACATTCTAACGCGCTGAACGGGAAAACGCTTAACGTGGTTTAATGTAGGCTACCTAACAACGACCAATCACCAACATATTTCTCATGGCCATGTTGTCATGAACACTTAAGCCTGTCAACAAAAAACTAAACTGAAATCCAACGGTTATAGAAGTTATCTCACACAGCGTCTCGGCCTCCTGGTTGCAGTTTATCTGCCTCAGTAAACTCAAAGCCACTGGAAGAGCTCCTCGCTCGGTAAAGGTTGAAACCAGGAGGTTTGTGATCTGCAAAACACTTTTATTTTCCACATCCCTGTAGCGGACCCGCGGATCTTCCCTGCGGTCTCTCAGCTGGTGACAAAACTCAAGAAAGTCGTCCTTACTCAGATCCCACAGGGTGTTCTTTAAAGCCTGTTTAATGGTTATGTTGACCATTTTTCAACCGCAATCAGCGGCTTGCATTGGGAATAGTGGCGACCCAGCACAGCAGTGTAGCGGTAGCTACCAGTCAGGGTTCGCATTACGCGCCTAATGGTGCTGCGTTCAAGCCTGTCGAAAATACTAACATCAACTGTTCGCAAACCCCGTCTCAATCATAGCACCATAAAGCTATTTGAATTTGCACTAAAACAGTTATGCTGAGATAAGATCTCTCTCTCAGTACACTTCCGGCACGGCAGACCAACCTTTGGATTTGCCCAAATGCTGACGCAATGTGCCGGTGTAACACCAGATTCCGTGACCATCGTATTTTGTGACTGTAGGGGCACTGTTGCCACTGAGCAGCTTGAGTTTATTCACACAGACGACTTCGTTAGGACTTTGTTACGCTACCAGCGTAAACTGCATGCTGTTTATAATGGTGAGTTCAGAGCCAAGAGTTTAGAAATGTGTATATGAGATATGGGCTATATTGCATTTTGATTGAATAGGCTAGTGTCTAATCGTAAATCTAAATAAAGAAACTAAGGTGTGTGTGTGTGTGTGTGTATGTGTGTGTGTGTGTGTGTGTGTGTGTGTGTGTGTGTGTGTGTGTGTTGTGTTTATTCTGTTGGCCCCTAGTTAACTTAATCATGAGGATGTGGTTGAAATAAATAATATAAATAAATAAGTAATAAAACTACGTCAGCAGCATGAGGCTGTTACCTAATCTACAAGAGCTGTGGGGGGGAAATTATCAATAACCAAGTAATAATTTGATTGTGAACTCATTGTGAATTATCCCCATAAATAAATTCTAATACATTTGAACATTTCAAAATTCACCTGTCACCAAACCAAACCATTTCAGGTGACTTGTTGTATCTACATATTTATAGACAACATAGGTATAGTAGGAGCCTAAATGCTGGAACAAATATTGTATAATTAGTGTAAGTTTCAATAAATATGGAAGGCCTGCGCCTTTTAAATACAGACGTTCGTAGGCCTACTAGCCCACTGTGTTGTGTTGGACAGGTTAGGGATGGGAATGTGAGCTTATCAACCCAGTGAAACCCTTCGAGATACCCTGACTTCCGACAGTGCGTTTCTGACCTGGTTGTAGGGACCTGCTCATACGTTAGCAGCAGTCTCAAAGACACTCAATTCACTCTTGCAGCTTTGCAGATTTTAGTTTCTGTCTGCATGTTGGAACTAGAGTGGGCTAGCCTACAGCTTAACATCTGGATGAACTAATGGTATTAACATTTCCGAAAGCACCTGAAGGCACCATTGGTCTCGATCGAGTTCTTTAAAGGCGGCAGTGACATCCCGCCCCACTTCTGGCCGTCTCCCTTCTTCCATCTGTAGTAAAAGATAGGTTACAGCAGTCCTGGATCTGGTGGTAAGAAATGGCCCCTAAAACCGTAAAAAAGGCTATATCCGATGCGTTGGAGGACCTGTCAAAGGAGGACTTAGAAAAGTTCCGCGCCGAGCTCCTCGACCGCAGAGAAGAGCCACGCGTCAGACGCAACAGGGTGGAGGGCAAAGGCTACTTACAAATCGCCGACGTCCTGGTTACACATTTCACCGAGGATCGCGCTCCCTCAGTGGTTGTGGAGATATTGAGGGAGATTGGATGCTCCAGTGATGCAGCCAGTCTGGGTAAATATCTCAAGTCTAGGCCATGTTGCTGTGCAGAATGAGAATGATCGCTGCTGGGCATTTAAACCTTAAAGTGTGCTTGCAGGGAAACTAGAGACAACTGACCACGTTTAACGGAACATGTTGTGGTTGTTTAATTTCCGATAAGTTATGCTATTTATGAAGTTGAAAATCATTGAAACTAGCCCGCTTCATTTATGGGCTATAGTCTACTTTTGCTTTCGAGCAGGCGCTGCCTGACGCATTAAAGCAGGCATTGGCAATTTTCGAAGTCCCACACAAATTTACAATAATACAAAACACCTATATTTTAGCCTACTTGAAGGGCTTGAAACTGGTTTAAATATCCTGTGTTTATTTATTTCACCTTTATTTTGATAGGCAAGACATTAAAAACAAGATGTTATTTAGCCTAGCCTACTATGGCGGCCTGACAAGGGGCCACTTAGGGAAAGGGAAGTAGGCTAATAAACAGCATACGGCTTACGAGGATGCTGTGCACCTGTAATCCAGTCAAGGAAAGGGTTAACCGCAACAATCAGAGGAGGTCACTATCTTATCTGTCAGAGGGAGAGCAGGAGTGCGGTTATGAAGTGTTAGAGTTCCCAGAGGAGACGTTGGTCATTTCAGATTAGAACCCAAATTCAAACGTAAACTAAATTGCTGATTGTTAGAACATTGTGTCACATTGTTTGTCATTACTTTGACTTATAAAGTGTCAGGTTTAGTTCCATACCGTTTGTTGTTCAGAGATCATACAATAATGAAATTACTGATTTAGGGTGCTATATGCAGGGCAGCCTACACTGTACATGGAACTGAATCGTTATTAGATTTGAAATTGTCGTTGGCTAACTTGTTGAACAGGATTTTAAAGTACAAAAGAACTAAGAATTGGAAAATTGCCACACTGTGTCACATCACAGCAGGAACAAAAGGACACCGAAGTATCTTAAAGCTACAAAGATAGAAGTACAAAAAGTAGCCTACAAATACATAGCCTACTGAGTCCACCCAACACCTTATTTTGTTCTTTTCTAAATAAGTGTGCATTAAGTCACTATTAATTGCAATTTAAAATACAGGATTATTTTTTGTATTTATATCATCTAACATGTATTCTATTTTTGCAGAGAAAGAGATTGGTGCAGTGTCCTCCAAACCTGGTTCCAGTGACAGTAAGTAATCCTCCTGTTGATGTTTTTTTTTTTACCTACATTACAGAATAGCTTTTGTAGAAAATTAGTTGCATTGGTTTTGAATTTCACATTAAAGGAATACTTTCCTACTTTCCTTATCCTCCAAATGACCACTTATGTTTCAATTTCTCACCCAGTGTTGTGTTGAACTGAGAAAATATTATTATTGTCGCATGCTTCCACGGTGAAGAGAAAATCAAAAAAGGGAGAAAAGTCTTGATACGGGCTACGACTGGAAAAACAAGACTTATACTACACTAGTTAGACAAAGCCTGTACTTATTTTAGCCTTCTATTCTTAAAGTGAAAGAAAGCTTTTTGATTGCAGTAGTAGTAGTTGTTGTAGTAGTATGGTATGCAGTGGTGTGCATAAACACCATATATATGCAATTTTAATTTTCCCTATATTTCTTTCAGCTGCAACACCCTCAGGTGGAAAAACTGGTGTGGAAACCACGGCCGACGGTGGGTGCACAGGTTGTGTTGGATGATTAGAATAGATTAAAATTTCAACAAATTGTTTGACGCTTCGGTCAATAGCACTCTAATGTCTGTGCATTAAGAATAGAGCTATAGCCATCCAGCTTAGCTTAGCATAAAGACGGAAAAGAAAGGAACACAGCCTGGCTCTTTCCACTATAAAAACAACCCGCCTCATAACGCTAAAGCTCGCTAATTAACACGTTACATCTTGCTTGTTTAATTGGTGTAAAAAAGCCAAACTTTGGGCAGGCTAACTTTTCTTATGTACTTCTAGTCATTATGCTCAACTAAGCTAAATGTCTTCTGACTTATTGTTTAGTGTGTAGACATGAGAGTGGTATTGATTTTCCCATCTCACTTTTGGCAAGAAAGCCAATAAGTGTATCTCCACAAATGTCGTCATTTATAGTTAGGCTGTATGACTTTTACTCAGTGGCGTTTGGAGAATATGTCATTTCACAACTTTAAGATTAAGACTTTACTCTTTTAGATGTAGTCAGAATCTAAAATTTTGAATCCACTATTTGAAAATGTTTTTTTCTGTCTAAAACACAGCTGTATGAGTCTTGCTTGGGTTTCATTTCATCCACATTAGCTGCAGTAACCATGCTTCAATGAATGCAAAACACCGAGCTATGAAATCACTGCTACAGAATGTTAAGTCCTGTTCTTTGAGTGAGCTTCATGTCGTCATCAAATCCTGTCAGTCACTGTAGAGTCACGTTTTCCCTTTTTCCTCAGGCAAGCATTTTGTGGATAAACATAGAACCAAGCTGATCGAGAGAGTGAGCAACATTGGAATCATCCTGGATGAGCTCCTCGAGCAGGATGTCCTCCAACAAGAGATGTATGACAAAATCAGGCTTCTGCCTACCTGTCAGGAGAAGATGAGGGAGCTCTACTCTGGTCCCCTGAAAGCTGGTGGAGTCTGCAAAGATAAATTCTACAACATCCTTCTACAAAAGGAGCGGTTTCTAGTTGATGAGCTCAAGAAAATGAAGTGATTGTTATAATGAAATCTATTTTTACACCAGACCTACTGTCCACCTAAAGGCATTTTTTATACAATAATAATGGGGCATTAATTATGTTAATGCTATGTCTCTGTGGGGACGTTCTAAAATGTCTGTTTAATCAGAGCTTTTTCCCTTAATTTTACTCTTAAGTTAGTAAGAAATCATTTTTAATGATGAGATCTCATGTTAAAAAATGTAACATTTGCAGAATGTGATTCTGCAAAAGCTTAGCATGTAAAGCCCATTTGACCTTTCATATGCCAAAATACGTTTTATAGTAAAATCAACTTTATTATGCCCAATAAGAATAGTTTTTCTTTTTAACTTTCATTCTATTTTCTATTCTTCTGTTTTGAAATATATATACAATTTGTAATACAATCTTCTGTTGCTATGTGTAGTTCTTACATTTGAAGTGATTGAGTGTCTTAAAGCAATGGTGACAACATACGGATCTAGTTCAAATGCCCTCATTCCCTGTGTTTTAAAAATGGGTGCGTAATGTGCCTAACCTTTCTCAAAACGCTTTATTCACACATGCCAATAAGAACTTAGTTCTGAATGTTTCTTGCATACGCTGTCCTCAATTTTTCTGATGGGACTGTATCGAAAGCCGTTCCTTCTCTGACATTTGGATGAAGAACCGCGGGATCTCTTAAATGTCATGAGTGTTGATATGAGGAGAGGCAATAAAACGCTTCTATCTTTTCTCTTGTCTGACAGTTACTGAGGTGAGTTTTCCTGTTTTCAGCGTTTTACTCATAACATATCTGTATCTAGAATATTTATTTGAAAGGGGAACTGCAGCGATTTTACTCATCAAGTGAATGAGAGTGCTGAGTAGACTACTGCATGTGTGAAAAAAAGATGTAGACTATGAAGTCTTTTGTGGGTCTGAGGGAGCTGTGTGATTGTTATATCGGTTGGGGGTGAAGAGTTTAGAAACTTGGCTATTCTGCTGTGTGTGTTGTGTTTGAGTTCCGTATTTCAGATGCAGGGTAGGCCGTGAATACAACATTTTTTCCCTCAGCCTTCCTCGTATTTCAGTAGAATAAAATGTTGAATGCATTTTCTAAAATGATTTCAAAGATAATATGAGTCTGACAGTAAAATAGGCATAAGTAAGTTTGAGGAGGATGTGTCCCGTCCATGGCTTCAGACTAGAGGACCATCTAAAACTAGTCTTCAGCTAGAGGGTGCTGGGAACCAAAGATAGAAATGTGCATGCATTTGCAACTTTCTCTGTTTCCAAAAGTGCACACTGAAGCAGAATTCCTAAAGAAAGCAGACCGAGAGAGACTCGGTAAGTTGTATTTCCGCGTCCAGTCCGTCCAACACCCAGGACATCGGACTAACGTGAACTACCATCCCACAGATGAGCAGCAGTTAGGCCGTGTGAACTTACACAAGCCGTCGGACTTCAGCTCGAACGCCTGGGCTGCAAGTTGTTTTTAAAACAATAATGCTAACTCAACGTTTGTCTGGTTCTTTTTTACTTTCACTTTTACAGTTGTGCCTCATGTAGCCTCGTTACAGTTACTAGGCCTAAGTGATAATGTAAATCTTCGGTTCTCTGTGTTTAAACGTGTGGCAAGGCTAATTATCTAGTATCATAGGTACTGCCACAAAACTAAACAAAATTGGCCTAAGTAGTGGACCTAGGTAGCAGTAGTTTGACAACCTTTAACATCGCCATGACGACTAAGCCATTTTCATCCGCTAACGAAGACACTGAGATGTGTTGGATTTTAAAAAGTTAAAAACAAGGATCTGAAAACAATGTAGGCCTACTTCTATTTTATGTATACTGCACCCAGATTGATCCAAGACTGATCTAGCTTTAATTAGCATTCCACTGTTTGACACCGACCCTAGCTTCTAAAGAATTGATTAAGTCCTGTCTGGCATTTAACATAAAGAAAGAAAACGTTTGTCCCACAGGGAGAGTAGCTGCTATTCCAGCCTTTTGGGAGCCACCCCTGCTGTGTTGAATGGCGTTGACCCTCACTTGATAGCTTTTGATATGGAGGCGTGACCTATGCTCCTCTTAGGCAGCGAAGACAGCAACTGGGAGCCGCTTACTCACAGTGTTAATGTATCTGCTACTGATGGCAGTGGTTTGTGTTTTTCAGCAGCTTTATTCCCCCCGAAAACTAATAATCCAAATTTGAAAAAGTATGTTATGAAAATTTGCCTTGGAGAAGTTAAAAAAATGAAACATTGTCTGGAACAGAACAACATCAGGGACGTCTGGAGAGGGCCGCAAAACATCTCGGACGACGGCAAAGGTGTGGAGAGATACCAAGCCAGCGGAGACAAGGACTGGGCAGATGAGCTGAATCTGTTTTGTAACAGATTTGACTCTTCCTCTTTGCGCTCTTCACACCCCAGAGCCCCCTCTTTCACACCTACCCTGGCCTACTTCCCCTCCCCCCTCCCCTCCTCAGCTTGCCACCTTCAGCGACCCTCAAAAACAATAAGACCACCAGCCCGCTCCTCCCCCCTCGCCCCGCTCATCAGTTCACCCCCCCCCTGGGAATCTCCCCTCCCACCACCCCGACCCCACACCCCAGTCATCCTCCACCCCTTCTCCATAACAGATGATCAGGTGAGAAGTCAACTTAAGAAGATCAAGGCTAGGAAGGCCCTGGGCCCGTACGGCATCAGCCCAAGTCTCCTCAGGGACTGTGCTGACCAGCTCTGTGGTGTGCTCAGGCACTTATTCAACCTGGACCTGGAGAACGTTCCAGCCCTGTGGAAGACCTCCTGTGTGGTCCCGGTACTAAAGTTGCCGCGCCCCAAGGAGCCAAACCACTTCAGGCCTGTTGCCTTGACTTCTAATCTGATGAAGACCATGGAGAGGATCATCCTTTGTCACCTTCAACCCCTGGTGGGCACACAGCTGGACCCCCTGCAGTTTGGTTACCAGCCTGGGATTGGGGTGGACGACGCAGTGATTTACCTGCTGCACAGATCGCTGCTACACCTGGAGGACAGCGGGAGCAATGTGAGAGTTGTGTTTTTCGACTTCTCCAGTGCTTTTAACACCATCCAGTCCTCGCTGTTCAGAGTGAAGATGGAGAGTGTCAGTGTGGACCAACACCTGGCTGCGTGGACTAATGACCATCTCACCAACAGACCACAGTAAGTGAGTCTGACGTGGTGCACTGCAGCACAGGTGCCCCTCAGGGAACGGTGCTTTCCCCCTTCCTTTTCAACCTCTACACCTCAGACTTCACTCACAACACCACCCACTGCCACATCCAGAAGTTCTCCAATGACACAGACGTTGTTAGATGTGTTTCTGAGGGGAACGATCTGGAATACAGGTCGGTTATCATGGACTTTGTCAGCTGGTGTGAGCTCAAACAGCTCCAGCTTGACAACAGAAAGACAAAGGAGATGATCGTCGACTTTAGGAGGATAAAATCCCATTTCTCACTGGTGAGCATCCAGGGATCAGACATTGAGGTAGTGGAGAGCTAGAAATTCCTGGGTGTTCACCTAAACAATAAACTGAACTGGACTGATAACGGCAATGCACTCTACAAGAAGGGCCAGAGTCGCCTCCATCTGCTCAGGAGACTCAGGTCCTTTGGAGTGTGAAGGACTCTCCTCAGGACTTTTTATGACTCTGTGGTGACCTCTGCCATCCTTAATGCTGTGGTCTTCTGGAGAGGGGGAGACTCAAAAGACTGATCAGGAGAGCGAGCTCTGTCCTGGACTGTCCTCTGGACCCCATAGAGATGGTGGGGAGAGCATGACACTGTGGGGTCCCTGAGAAGCTCCTTCAGTAGCACTGTATGTGACAAGAATCTTTTTCTTTTTTTACAGAAAGTCAAAAGTCATCAAAATACCTAGTTTGTTGCACAACTTTTATTCTTGCTTTCTATTTTTTTTATCTTAGACCACTTTGCTTTGACTCAAAAGCCAAGAACCACACAAGACTCACAGGAATCTAGAACAGCTTTTATAAATGGAAAACATTCGTTTGTATAGCACCTTTCAACAACACGGTCATTCAAAGTGCTTTATGTAAGATATTAAAAAGTTTTAAGAAAAATATACAGTATAAAAACCTATAACAAGACCAATGATTTCAAATTGAAAATAAAAATAAGTAATTACATAAGTACATACACTATGTCATTTATAACAATGATAACAATGATCAAAGATGTATTTCTTGGAATCTCAAACATGTGAGGCAAGTATACAGCTGAGAAGGGAGGGGGAGGGGATGGGATGAGGAGGGAGGGGCAAGCTAGTCTCATTTTGTTTAAAAATACTTCTAATGTCAACTAAGAGCACTTAGAGAACCTTTAATAGTGTTAAAAGCTGTGTTAATGTGTACACATCAGATGTTTTGAGAACAATTTCTTTGGTTCCATTCCTGTACCTGAAATACTGATATGTGCTTACATTGAAACATTGTGAGAGCCTAAGAGGATTCCCTTTATCCTCTGTACCCCTTTACATTCTGTAAACTGGTTCATGTTTCCTTGTACACACTCTGCTGCTAAAAAAACTGATCTGTTGCTATAACAGAAGCTAAAGGACCTCATGATCTGAGTTTTACATTTTCATGCTTAAAAATAGTTACAATCATGCTAAAACTTGTTTTGAAAACTTGCAATATTCAATTTGACTGATTTGAATAAAAAAAACGTCCACTTCCTCTTGGGTTCCTTGGGCTAGTGCAGGGATGATTTTCAACCATGCATACACTAAATGAAAGCTGGATGTAGAGTCCGACACAGATGCTCCTTTGCTCACTTTCCGGATCCGTGCAGACAGGTGTTCATTCACAGAGTTTCTCTGAGGAGAAAGAATATTCAAAAATCATCATACTCTGTGTTTACATCACTCCAAGTGCTCATACGTTGTTTTAAATGTGTAACACCAATTGAGCCACGGTGAAACATTGTTTTGTGTTTTTGGTTGAAATGACAAAACACATTAGAGTTAAGTTGAATGCCTCACTGTCTGTCTATATCTGTAAATAGAAGGCATGGCTTGGGAGCATAGACTGTATATTATTACCAGTCTATGCTTTTGAGTGGACTCATAGAGTAGCAAAGCAAGTGCATTCTGGGATATATTGTTTTTCATCTACATTAGCCAAAAACACATTTTCCGGCTTTTCTCACCCTAGAAAGCACACATTTCTAAAAATAGTTTACATTTCTACTACATAAGTGACCCAATTTGAAGATATATTCATCTTTCCAACAGTGAAATTTCCCTTAAATTTCACAGAGCAAATATTGCCAGTCGGAAACACATCTATCTATTATTCTGACAACACATGGATGTAGCACACATCTTGTAATTATTTTGCTAACCAAAATGAAACATAATTAATAAAACTGATGAGTTCTTCCCTGGCAAATGCTACACTCTTTCACCAAGTTTCATGAAAATCGAGCCAGTAGTTTGTCCTGTAGTCCTGCGGACGGACAGACAGACGGACAGACAACCCCGAGAGACTCTGCCCTCTGCCTGTATTTTCTCTTTTCTTTTGTGTGGGACGTTTCTGGGCGTCAGCCTTTGGGAACTGGGTGTGTAGCCCCCAGCCAATAACAGCATGTGGGGTGTTGAGGGCTGGACTCTATAAAAATGTGGCGCCAGACCGTTAGCATGCAGCCAAGACGACCCAATATTACCAATTTGATACAAGTTATGCAAACAGCATATTCCGTTTGGATATACAATATTCCGGTATTATTTGGGTTTTGAGGACATTCTTTGGAGATGTGTACAGTACATTAATAATATGCTTCTGTAGTTTGCAACAGTTTACAGCCAGTTGACGGCTTCTCGCCTGTTTACGGCTTACTGTCAGCACTGTGCGTTGCTACACAAACCAATTAGCCAACAGTTTGCAGAAAGGTGCTTCCACACACCTACTTTAAACATAACGAAAGACTTGGAAGTCCAGTAGTTAGTAGGAATATTGTCTTTTTCTAAATTCTTTTAATGCTGGCAAGCAGAGCAGGATCAGGTCACGGCGTGTGCTCTTCTAGTGTCGTTGAGCCGAGGAAGAGGGGACGAGTTTGAATCCATTTACAAACCGCAACAGACAGCTCTCACTCATTTTGCCTTTAATGACCAACATGAACTTTCCTCAGTGAATGCACTAATAAAGGTTATCAATTTGATCATTTATAAAATGCCTATTTTATTGTTTCTAACAAACTCAAAGTCAATGTCTGCTTTATTGTCAATTTCTTCACATGTCAAAACATACAAAGAGATCGAAATTACGTTTCCCTCTATCCCACGGTGGAGACAATAAATTTTTAACCAATTAGGTCCATAGACAAACATAACATTCAAGTAAACAAAATAAAAAGTAAAAATAAGAAGACATATACAATGAGGAAAATAAGAGCAGCAACAGTGCACAATGCAAAAAAATGAAAACATAATACAAAAATATACAGTGTTTCAAATAAATAAATTCAAAAGCTACGTGACTGACTGTCCAACTGTATTTTTGATGAACAGCTATAGTGCATAAAAGGCGTCTGATTTAAAATGTAAGCATTTCTGGTATAAATGGTGCCACTAAATATGCCACTACTATGTTTTTAACAGTTTGTTTGTACCACAACTTACCTTTGGATCCTGAGCTGGTGTCTGACAAAATCTGCAGCAGATCATTCCTGTTTATTTGCTTTAAAACCTTCATGGTCACCTCCACAGACTGCTGGATGTAGGTAGTCCACAGCTGAGTCACCAGGTCAAACATGTCACTGTTCTCCAGTTTGCAGCTTAGGATGCGTTCACGGCCTTCCCCAATGTCACCGTACTCCAGTTGCCATTTGAATTGTTTGAACTCTTGCTGATTCAAATCTTGCAGCATAATCAAAATCCTCTCTCTATCTGTTGTAACTGTGGCTGCCTGATGAATACAAATCGATAAAACAAAGGGATATGATCTTTATAGCTGAAGAGATGCCCTCCAAGCAGCCGTTGTGCAAGAAGCGTCCAATTAAAGTCACAAGCTTGGTTTGAATCATAATTTAAAATATTGGATTTTCAACCTGCTTCTTATTGAATGAAAGCTGTGTTCACACTGATGTGACCTTACTCACCTTCACCATCAGGGCAGATAGATGGGCATCCAGAGAGGGTTTCTCTGAGAACAAAGGAAATATAAAATGTTGTGTGAGTGATTGATCGCTACATCTCCTATAAACATTTTGTGTTAGACTCTCTTGGGTTTTTAGGTCATATTAGCTGCTGTCAATTCCATGTATAACTTGATAAAAGGCAAAAATTTAACTTGTCAGGTTTGAGTACTATTTCCAGTCTGTGTTTGAGTCTCAGCAAAAGATCTTTTGTGAGGGTTTTGAAGATTTCTACAGTGGTTCTGTAGTTCTAGCAACTCCAACAGAGTGATGCGTCTCTGCGTTAATGCCATTGATACCGCAAACAGAAGCTGCTAATATAGATCCACAATTGTCTCTCAGAAGCTCTTGCTTTGACTGATTTGTCCGTGACTTGCTCGTCCTGGTTTTGACCCGAACTGTTCCCCTCACTGCATGTCTGTTTTGGAGTCACTTGGTGCATTAGTGTCTGCTTCTACGGTGAACTAAGACATATTGTTTAACCATAACGTTTACATGAAATGGTAAGACCGAAACCACCAGGCCACAGTTTCAAATGATCAGGTAATATGGATTAAGTTGAATGTAAAACTAAAAATCAAAGGTTGGTTTAAAAGCAGCTTTTCTGTTCTGCTTCATGGTTAGAAAATAGAAAACAACTCACTGTCACTTTGACCATGTCTGGGGGATTGTCCACATGTCTCTTCAACAAAAAATAGATAAATAAACAATGTTCAGTCACAAAAAATGATTAATTTAAGACACTTATATCAATAATAATAAATAGACTTGTGAATTCGGACAAAGACTGACTGCTGATGTGAAGTAAAAAAGCAAAAAAATAACAGCAACTTAGGATCTACGATACTGCTAAGGTACATACTAGGACCCTTATCCAATCTAATTTTCCTTTTATTAATACGTTTATTATTTTTATTAACATTGCAGAATACATTCATTGCAACACATGAAGCTAAAATTTCCATCCGTCATCCCTAAGTCTTCCAGATCCTAAAGTCATCTCTTTGGTTTAAAAAATACAAACAGAGAACACATTTTAAACAATAATTAAATTACAATTGTATGTATTCTAATAGAAAGAATTGCCACGTTGTGACTGCAGTTTCAAAGTGCAATTTTTATAAATATTCATTATATGCAACATCCTACCTTCTGAATCAGCAGAGTTTTGATAGTCAACTGCAATAAAATACAGAAAAAAAAAGATTTATAATATTGTGGTTTCATGTACTGCATTCACAACAAAAGGTTCAATAACAAGACACGTTAGATGACTAAAACAATCGTAGTACATACACTGGGTTCTTATTTTCTTTAATGTAATAATGTTCATTTATATTATATAAGAGTAGGTGCCATTAGTGAGACAAGGTGGAGCCCAAATAAACACCATAGAAATCCTGCTGTTGTAGTATTTTGTTGTGTGTTTTAATTTTTTTAACCAATAACCATAAATTGCCTAGAGCCTCTTTATGGGCTTTGATTCATGGAATGAAGTAAACAGGAAATTCCTCTCATTATCATGTAATCAATGACATGTATACACATAAATAAAATGCAGCCAAACTATTTTTTTATGTAGAGCCGCAAGTCCATATTGAGCATGCATTGGAATTGGACCTAAAAATGTGAAAAAATGTGCTTCTCTCTTACATACGGTACATATATACAGTATATATATATATATATATATATATATGTATGTGTATATATATATATATATATATATATATATATATATATATATATATATATATATATATATATATATATATATGTATATATTTCCTGACATATATCTTTCTTTTATGCATTATGCATAATATTAATAAAAATGCATTACGTTTTCACATGTAGTGAAGGTATTGTTATTTTATTGAGTTTTTGTACATTAACATTATTAAATTCTAGTCTACAGCTCAATTGACATATGTATACAGGTATGAAGGTAATATTGTTTAATAACTGACCTTTTTGAATTTCACAGATCCATACTGGTTCACACTGTGGTGTATCCTTCTTCTTCTTGTTAAGGGGTAAGAGTGTAAGGTGGAAGTTTGTGTCTGGATTCTCAATGAACACTTCATAGAAATTTGGATCTTGGCTATCGTATCGGAGGGTTATTTCCTGTGTACAAAAATCACATGAAAGTGAGAGTAGTTAGACTCAGTATCTTAAGTTTAAACTTAATGGCTTTCAAACCAACTTAATTTATTTGTATGCCCAGACACTGACACTAGTCAGTGCACAATTTTACTTTGAGAACCGCAAGGGTTGTCAAATGATCCTCAGGGTTTTATCTTTTACGGAAACTGATGATTAGCTTTGTGACTTGAATGTAACACTAATACATGAGAGGCACAAACTGGCGCATGGTCTCCCCATCTGTAAATGAGTGAGTTCACTGTTCTGAGCCAACTTGAGTAGGAACAGGTTTGCTAGCCTTTGCTTCAAAAAAGGACCCACGGTTGCATGTAAGTTAACTTGTGTTTGTTTCTTGTGTCTTTGGCACACATCATATTGGTACCATATATGCAGCAATCAGAAAAAATGTAATTACAACACATCGGCGCCTGGTTGCAATTCAAAATCAGTAAACAATTGAATCATGAAATTTCTGATTCCAACTAGATCTCCCACTTGACAAACATAACTGTTGCTATGACCTTACAGTATCTTAAATGTCTGAACCAGTATTCACTATGTACACAGTTTTAACTGCTGACTGATGTTGAAACAGTACCTCCGGGAGAATTTTTGCCACGTTTATGTCTGCTGCGAGTTTGAAACCCTGCTGCATTTTCAGGTACTTGTCTGGGCGTGGCTTTTCAATTCTTTTGTATCCTTTTTCCTCCTTCTTTTTGTCCACTGTCTGGAAAAAAATCAATATAAGCAAAAAGATGCTTCAAGGTTACAGTGACAAACATTGCTATATGTAATTTAAAGTATATTCACGAACAAACAATATGGTTTTAACAATAGAGTATTATGGTCACTGTTGGAAATAAAATAACATGTATGATTTGAAAAGTAGTAACTGAGGAAATGGTTAATATAATAAATCTGACAAAAGATGATCAAAACAAATCCATATCGGCAAAGTGGGAGAACACACATTGCTGTTTTGTTTGACCGTTACTGCCAGTTTAGTTTGAGTCACTTACGTTAAGGAATTAACTATTTATATAAAGTTGTTAATAAGTTAAATTTGTCAGAAAAGATTCTATTGTTTGAGGTAGACTTTTTTCCTCTCAACATACAACAATGTAATTAATTCTCATAATGATTTTATATATTTTTATTCCCTCAAGTACAACTTTTTTACCATAGCAGTAAAACTATTAAAATATTAAAACATTACAATCAGATTTTGCTTTTATTTTATTTTCAAACACTGGCCTTAATACTCAATTGTATGCTTTGGTATGGAATCTCATTATGTTACCCATTTGTGACTAGTAGTAAGTAATTAATAAGATATTCAGTAACCTGTTGAAGACCATGATCATGTGGGATCAGGTAAACATGCAGTCTAAGGAATGATGTGTTGGATATGTAGTATATTAACACTTGACAGTCTATTTTCACAGGCAAGCCCATTTTCATCAGAGTTGCTCTTGGAGAGAAAACGGGTTCAGACAGCTTGACATGGGACGATGTCACCTCAGACACTTTTTCCACAACATCTCCACAGTCATCTATGTGCAGGACTGCGAACTTTCCTGATATTTTAGGGTTGTCATCTGCACAAAATACAAACACAAGTAGTGAGGAGAAAAGGATTGCGTCAGTTTTATTTACACATACTATCAGATAAGTTATTATTTTCTTCATGGCCTCTTACCTATGCAGATCCAGTGCGGCAAGTACACTTCATTTAACTTCCCAGCAATGACTGTGATGTCCATAAGGGAACCTGCAGGCATGTATTGTAGTCTTTCCATCCTCTCCATAATTCCCTCCCAAGAGCAGAACTGGTACTTAAAGCTGACCTTCTCCTTACAGACCCAGCGCAAGCCAGAGACGCTGCATTGAAAGTTTCCTGCTTCAGACTGTAAGCTAAGTCGTAGAAAATAAAATAAGTGAGTTTGTAAATATGCACAAATATACTGCTTAGGGGCACCATGTTATTTTATTTCCACTATGAATGTCAAATTACATTTGTATAACCAGTAACAGCAGAAAGAAAGACTACCTTCTGTGAAATCTCCCCAAAACCAAGCTTGCATGTTTCCAATAATTCCAGTTTGCTGTGACACAGTATTGAGGATGTTGTTTTTTTACCTGTAAGTTGGAGCCTCAGCTGCATCTGGACTGTTTACTTCAGGTTCAAGATCAGTCCAGTCAGGCAGCGGACAATCTTTTATGCCAGGGGTAGAGTCCCTACCCAGAGGGTCCCAGTTCAGTGCCTTTCCAGTGGCTCCCTGGTTCTTTGATAGACATATTATTTGGAAAAGATTTTGTTTACATTTTAAAAATAATTTATTATTGTTGAAGGCCTAAAATAATTTTTACACTCTACATTCAACAAATTAATTTGCTGTCACTGTCAATACTGCTGGCTTAACATTATTGCTTGATCTGTGTTGAAAAAATTAGCAAACAACAAAAAAAGTAATATTTAAAGACATTTCCAGAATAAGCATACCGCATTTTCTGAAAAGTATCCAGCTAGGGATGAGAGAATGAGAGAAATTTCAGAACTGCTGTAGAAAACAGAGCAGATCAAATGTACTTTTAGGAATTGGATCGAATCTCCAAACTCCACTGCTGCTAGTTTTGTGGCAGCTCAGGTAATACTTAGGCGTGGGAAGCCATTCACGGACGGTGAATGAATGAAAGAATTGTTCAATAAATATCAAAGCATCCATTCTTAGACTTAAAACATATCAGAAAACATATGCACCTCTTCACAAAGAACATCAACAAACATCCCAATATTAATGAATGCTCATTTAAAAAACTTATAAGACTGTGTTACCTGTGTGTAAATGTAAGGGTATACCCTGGTGCTACCAACCATAGGGTCCACGATTTCTGAAGGCCCTTGATTGAATATTTCTGAAACAGGTTCCAAATGGAAGGTCAGATTTCATAACTTATTGACAGTGTAACAGGAGATGTGATTAGACGGCATATAGTTTATGCTTCTAATTTAACATTCAAACAAACATATATTAATGGAGTGTGCACATGCAATTTGAATTGAGAAAAAAGCAACATTAAAGTGAAATATTTCAGACCATGCTTAGCATATACAGTTTTGATATTAGAATAATGCTGTGGTATCCACACCTTTAGATCCTGATCTGGTTTCTAACAACCTCTGCACCAGATCTCTCCTGTTCATCTCTATTAAAACCTCCATGGTAACCTCCACAGACCGCTGATTGTAGATCTCCATCATCAGCTCCACCATTTCATCTCTGTCTGCCATCTCCATTCTCTGTCTTGAGAATCTTGGGAGGCCTTTTTTCATTCTGGTGTGCTGCAAGATATGCTTGAATTGCTCGAGCTCCCCGTAACTTAAAGCTTCCAGTGTTTCCGAAAGCTTCTCCTCAAGTGATGTCATGGTTACGTCCTGATGAATTCAAAGTAATCAGAGAGCAGTAATATAAAATCTCCTATGTAGTAATAAAGATGAATTTATTTGGATCAATTTAAACATTTAAGTCATGGGAGTTTGTTACAACTGATATCAAAATTAGGCACATATTGTATGATCGAGCCAGTGACCATTTTATTAAATACTTCTACTTCATGTATTTCTACGAACTATTTATCAGTAATTGTGCTTAAAGGGATACTTAGCATTACATTTGTATCAGTAGAAACCCGGTAGTATTTTCGAATGACCGTGCTTCCCTCTCTCATGTCCCCCTGAGACGAGAGATCTCTGTATTGTGTGTCTGGCATTTTATCACAGACGCAGTGAACTATAAGCATAGACAGTTAAAGAAATGGCCCAACAGATCCTGTTGTTCTAGATAGAGACCAGTGAAGGAAAATAGAAGCACTTTTCCGGTGATGGCTGGGCGTTACTGCGCAGCCTCCAAATGAGCTTGACGATGTAGTTGTGACGTGGGCAAAGTGTCTGAAAGTTGTAAGTCTTCTGGTAGATGTGCCAAGAAAAATCTCAATCATTCCCAATCAGCAGAGACGGAGAGTGTAGGTATATGTTAGGAGATAACATAGGCACAGGCTAATTACTGCTAACATGCTAGTTAACGTTAGTAATTAAACTTAAACAGCTGATGTAAGTATTTATTTTTTATTTATTAATTTATTTGACAGGGACAGTGTACATTAATTAACATTGCTGTAAATGCACCAGAATTAGCCAAAAGGCTATTTTTCATCCGTTGTCCCTGGACAGATCTTAAAATTGTCACCCTGCAGCCATCTTGAATAAAAGAATAAAAACTGTCTGCGAGGTTTTCCTGGCAAAAAGGTGATTTGTCAACTATGCAATAGTAGTTGTGTGGTTATGACACACTTATCGTTAGCCTATTTTTACAAAAACGTGTACCGACAGCTCTCCTTCCTCGCAAGCATGAGTTCCACCAATCAGAGGCATCACTGTAGGATTGTGGGATTGTTCAGGAGGTTGGGTAATGAAGTATTTATCCACGAAATCGTGAATAAAAGACATTTATCTCAAAACAAGGTTGGTGCTCCATGAACTTTTGGCATCTATATACTGTAAGCATATACAATTGCTTAGTAATGTGGTAGCTGGTTTTAAGTCTACCATCTACGGTTACGATTTTATAGTTTATACTCCAATTGTCAATGGAGATACTGCATTGTATTTTTACTTCCAGAACTGCTGTGGACAGGACTGTTAAGCATTATGTCTGTAAAGGGTAGGTGTGGCTTGGGAGTGGACTCTTTGAGCAGCAAAGCAAGTGCATTCTGGGATCTTTTTGGCTTTTCTCTGCCTAGAAGGCACCAATTTTTGACAAACTTTCCCATTTCTACTACATAAGTGACCCAATTTAAAGATATATTCATCCTTCCAACAATTAAATATCCCTTTATTTGACTGTTTCTAATTCTCTCTGACTCTGTTCCACCAAAAGCTGCAACGAGCCTGGTTTGGGGGGTTTGCTTTTCTGTTTCCTGTATTATTTTGTAACGTAACACTCCTTATGTGTCATGTCTTGTTTTATAACCTGTCTTAGCATTTTCATGCCTGTTTATTTACACACCTGTGTTCATGCATTATTCCCTCATTCCCATCCCCTGAGTTCATCTGCCCATCTCTACAGCAGGACTTTATCCCCTTGTCGGATTAGTTTGTATTTGTGCTTGTGAGTCATGACTTTTAGTTCAGTCTTTGTTGGATCCTTGGGTTTGTTATGCTGAGACCATTTTTGCCTTGCCTGACCTAAAGCTGTCTTCAAATTCTTGTAGTGTACAGTCTACTGTTCGACTCAACAGTGACAGAGCCACCTGATCACATGTTCTCATTGCTTCTACAGCAGATGTAATGCTTCTGGTTAAAGAAAAACAGTTTCCATCTCTTTACTGTCAACATGAGGATAATTTTAAATCCGTAACAATTAAATGAAAGCCGTGTAGTGTAAAGTCTGCCTGATGTAATATTACTCACTTGGTGGAGATGTTTAGACTTATGTGTGTCTGAGGAGAAAAAAAACAGAAATGGATTCATTACAGATTCAAAATTACAACTGTAAACAACATTAGTTAGATATTGTTGCTTTCATATAAAACATATAAAAGAAGATTAATTACAAGTCTTACACGAAAATAAATCACAGAGAGAGAGAGAGAGAGAGAGAGAGAGAGAGAGAGAGAGTGGTTAGACACCTTATCAGCAAAACCCATGAAGTACAAAGGATTTTAATACAAACACCTGCAGCAAGTATATGATTGTGTAATTTGGCAGTTATGTATTCTTTATCTTACCTTGGAGTCCTAAGCTCAACCTTTGCACCAGATCTCTTCTGTTCATCTTTTCTAAAACCTCCCTGGTCACCTCCACAGACCGCTGACCGTAGATCTCTACCATCAGCTCCACCATTTCATCTCTGCCTGCCATCTTCATTCTCTGTCTTGAGAATCTTGAGAAACCTTTCTCCTTTCTGGTGTGCAGCACGCAATGCTTGAATTGCTCGAGCTCCCCGTAACTTAAGTCTTCTAGCGTTTCCCAAAGCTTCTCCTCAAGTGATGTCATGGTTACGTCCTGATGGATTCAAAGTAATCAGAGAGCATTAATGTAACTTTTCCTCTGCAGTTATGAAACATTCATTTTTGCACTGGTGTAAGCATTTAAGTCATAGTTTTGTAAAAAAAATATTAACCATAATAGGCAATGTCCATTTGGTGAAATGTGATTTTAAGATGACTATGAAAACAAAATAATATTTGTGCTTTCATTTCTGTGGCAACATCACAGCACCACAAGATTCATCTAATTTAATACTTTGAACTGGTTTTCACTAAATTGTGCTTCTTTGACTGTCTTTAAAGGAGCATCCCGGTCGATTTCAACATTTAGCTCTGTTGATGGAAATGTGGAGTGCTGTCAGTAGCAAGAAAAACAAAACCAATTGGTGCTGCCAACACTTTGTTATCCTCCTGCTAGAGTTAGCACCCAATAGGCTCAAACAGGGCAAGTTCAAGTTTACATGTTCAAAATGTCATTACCAGAGCCTAACCATGTGCATGATTCCTTCTGCGGGATCACAGTGAATCTGACTGTAGTAGATGTGACAGAAAGGCATAAAAGTTGTGTTAATCCATACCTGTGTATTTCCTGTTTTCCGTTGAAGACCACACTAGTCGATTGTCAAACTCAATCCGATATTCCAAAATATATTTTTTCCACAATTTTTTTTTTTTCCATCGTTATGTCCTTAGCAATGACTGTGTAGAAACAGGCTGTAACCTGGCACCACAGTGGAGCCAGAAGAGCAGAGCTGCCGACTGCGGCAGGTCAAAAGTTCAAGAGCCCACTGTTGCTTAATTACCTATACACATGCCCATAGCTCTTGAACTCTTGAACTGCAGCGCTCCTGGCAGGAGCTGTGGTGTCAGGTTACAGCCTGTTTCTACATAGTCATTTCTAAACAGGAAATGAACAGAGGTATGGATTAACACAACTTTTATGCCTTGCTGTCACATCTACTACAGTCAGATTCCCTGTGATCCCTCAGAAGGAATCACCACACATGGGTAGGCTTTGGGAACGACATTTTGGTCATGTAAAACTTGCCCTGTTTAAGCCTGTTGGGTGCTAACTCTAGCAGGGGAATAACACGGTTTAGGCAGCACCAATTGTTTTTGTTTTTCTGTCTACTGACAGCACCCCAAATTTTTAAACAATAGAGCCACACGTTGAAATCGACCGGAATTCTCCTTTAACTCTCTGAATCTGTGAAAGCAGGAATGAGCCATCTGATCACATGTTTTCATCACCTCTACAACTGATTTGATGTTTCTGGTTTAAAAGATTTTGTAAGAGCCATTATGGTTTATGTATGTTTTGAACCTCCCGCCACTTGGGGCGGTAGTTCACACTCAATTAGCCATGGTTTCACTCAGGTATTACTGATGCTGCAGAAGCAATACCTGAGTGAAGATTCCTGATTGTGCGCGGTAAATGAATATTAGCTTTTTGTTTGTCTATAAGTGGGAACTAAACTAATAACAGAAAAGTCTGTTGAACGCAAAGAAAGAAATTGTGTTGTTACTAAAAACAGTACATTTGGTCATCTATTACATGCGTCTAAAACAAACAGGCTATCAATCAACAACCGTGGACGCTGTTCTTTTGAGAGGCAATATCTTCAACACTTTCTCCCCTCTTATCTTTCAACATGAGGATCATTTTAAAACTGTAACAATTCAATGAAAGCTCTGTTGTTTAAAGTGTGTCTGATGCAACATTACTTACTTTGAGGAGCAGTTTAGACTGATGTGTCTCTGAGTAGAGAGAAAACATATGAAAGAAGAAAAAAGTTAAAATCACTGCAATACCATCACGAGCGTTTCACATGTGTGCATCTCTGTGTTTAGTCCATCGTGGTAGCACTTTTTTGGACTGCTTACAGCCGCAATACCTAGTTTACCCACGGGTACCAATAAACAGTAATACATGTGGTGTTCTTACATCGCTGCTTGCCCCCCCATCAACGTTTGAACTCAGTTTCACTCAAAATTCTATTTATTAGACATTTATGAGAACCAGGTTTGTGATTTGGGTTACTTTTTAACTTCTTTTTCTTCTTACCTGAGCTGATGAAACCTGGCTTCTCTATCACGGCGACTTGGCTTTCAATAGACCTGTCCGAGAAGATAATGCTAACTTGATCAATGACTTCCTTTAAATCACTTCTTAAAACACACACCTTTTTATAGACTTGCTTTTATGTGATGTTGTCTCATTATCTTTTTCCCTATCCTCCTGTTGATTTCATTGTTGTGTATTTGTATAGGTATTAATTTGATATGTAAATACTACATTGGTGTATTGTTTTGTATTTGCTTTTATTTCTGCTGTCAAAAAACATTGTAAAGTATTGTTTTTAAAGGTGCTATGCAAATAAAATTATTATTATTATTATTATTGTTATTATTATTATTATTATTATATAATAACCTTTTCCTTAAAATCTCCTCCTTGGTTTCAGCCAACTCCTGCGTTTCCAATGCTGCTGCCTGAAAAATTCAAAGAATACGAGTTATGTTTTTTATACATGATTCCTGAAGAGAATTACACACTAATATACATGTTTTATTGTGTATGTTTACCTCATTTTCTGAGTGTACCTTCGATGATGATGAAAGATAAAAAATATATCTTGAAGTTGCACTTTCATATGTCTCTGTGTGGTTTTGCATATTTAAAGCTATTATATACTTGTACTTACTACTTGTTGTCTGGAGTTTGCACCGTTAGGGTTGGAAGCACTTAAATGGAAGTCACTTTGAATAAAAGCGTCAGCTAAATGACATGTAATGTAATGTAATCCAACATAACATATTCTTGTGTCTGTAACATTGGCTTTTTTACTCTACTTCACATTCAACATTTAATTTTCATGGACATTTTCTCATCTCAACTTCAGTATCCATCCATTTTCATCCGCTTATCCATCCAGCATGGGACCCCAAACTTCCCTTTCCTGAGCCACATGTGCCACCTCCGACTGGGGGATCCCGAGGTGTTTCCAGGCCAGGTTGAAGATATAATCCCTCCACCTAGTCCGGGGTCTTCCCCGAGGCCCAGGTGGACGTGCCTGGAACACCTCCTTAGGGAGGGGCCCAGGAGGCATCCTTACCAGATGCCCCAACCACCTAAACTGGCTCCTTTCAACGAGAAGGAGCAGCGGCTCTACCTTGAGCGCCTCTCGGATGATTGAGCTTCTCACCCTATCTCTAAGTGAGATGCCGGTCACCCTCATGAGGAAACCAATTTCGGCCAATTTTACCCTGGATCTCATTTATTACGGTCATGACCCAACCTTCATGACCATAGCTGAGGGTAGGAACTAACACTGACCGGTAGTTTGAGAGCTTTGCCTTCTGGTTCAGCTCGGTGCGATAAATGGAATGTAATACCGCACCCGCTGCTACGGTTCTCCGACCAATCTCCCCTTCCATAGTCCCCTCACTCGAGAACAAGACCGCAAGTTATTTAAACTCCTTCTCTTGGGTTAAGGACTCATTCCCTACCTGAAAAAGGCACTTCATTGGTTTTCTGTTGAGAACCATGGCCTCAGATTTAGAGTTGCTGATCCTCATCCCAGCCGCTTCACACGCGGCTGCGAACCGATCCTGTGAGTGCTGAAGGTCACAGGCCAATGATGCCATCAGGACCACATCATCTGCAAAGAGCAGCGATGAGATCCTGAGCCAACCGAACTGCAACCCCTCCCCACCTGGAACGAGTCCGACTTACTGCCGAGAACCCGGACACAGCTCTCGCTTTGGTCATACAGAGATTGGCTGGCCCTGAGAAGGGACCCCCTCACCCCATACTCCCACCGCACCTCCCACAGTATCTCCCGGGGGACCTGGTCATACGCCTTCTCCAGACAAACAAAACACATGTAGACTGGTTGGGCATACTCCCAGGCTCCCTCCAGCTCCCCGCCACAGCTTAAGCAATGTAAACTTTAAACATTGTCCACTCAGGTTCAATGACCCCAGCCTCCACGGGGATGCACGAAAAGCTCCGCCAGAGGTGTGAGTTGAAAGTCCTTCAGACAGAGGCCTCTTCCAGACTTCCCAATTTACCCGCACTACCCGTTTGGGCTTACCAGGTCTGTCCATAGTCTTCCCCCACCCCCTGATCCAACTAACCACCAGATGGTGATCAGTTGACAGCTCCGCCCCTCTCTTCACCCGAGTGTCAAAAACATATGGCCTCAGATCAGATGAAACGATTATAAAATCGATCATTGACCTTTGGCCTAGGGTGCTCTGGTACCACGTACAGTACACTCCACATAAGAATCCCTATATTTGAACATGGTGTTTGTTACGGACAATCCACGACTAGCACAGAAGTCCAACAACAGACAACCACTCTGGTTTAAATCAGGAAGGCCGTTCCTCCCAATCACGCCTCTCCAAGTATCTTCATCATTGCCCACGTGTGCGTTGAACTTCAGTAGTGGAGCAATTATTCTATCATAGCAACAGTGGTGGATAACATTATTTTTAATGTCCAATGGATCACGTACTAACAGTTTTTACAAACTGCTTGCTTAAATATACATATCTTAATTTATACATGTACACTTATTATGATTTAATTTGATGATCATTTTACAACTAATAATTGGTCTATAAAAAGTCAGAAATACCCATCCCAATTTCCTTAAGTCCAAGGTGACGTCTTCTAATGTCTTGGTTTGGCTGGTTATCAGCCCAAAACCCAAAGATGTTTAGTTTACAATGATACAAAAGAGAGCAAAGCAGAAGACCCTAACAGTATTTAGCATTTGTGCAAGAAGATGCACAAATGCAAAAAAAGGTGCTTTAACGATTAATCAATAATTAAAACAGTTAGGGTTTATTGTCTGTTGATCAGCTAATTATTTATATTTGTTTCAGCTTTAGTTACAAGACAGACAGGTGTAACATTCTCACCCTAAGAATCCGTGCAGGCCCATGTTTATCTACGGACTGGTTCTCTGAGAAAATAGGAAATATAAAGGATTGATTTAACATCAGGCTTAATAATCCGACACTGTCAGACTATAACTATTATAATGTAAAGGATTAATTGCAAAATTTACATAATGTCTACTTAATATCAAAAAAATCGGTTACACCTGATGAATCTAAGCAAGTAAGACTACTTACTATTAAATAATGTTACACTAAAATGTAGATTTAAATAACTACAGGGCTTTGAGGAAACGTTATTCTTAATTGAAGGAATAATATTTATTGTTTATTAATATTGTAACTTTTATATTTTGTTATAGGGCACATACCTTTCTCTATGGTACTCACACCCAATGCCTCCGCTGACAATCCTGTAGCTGCAACACATTAAATGACAACTGTAATTGTAATAATAGATTTGTCCTGAATATAATACTGAATCCTGAGACTAAAATGGATTATTTATAAAATGTAGGAATTATTGGTTATTTTTCAGAACAACATATAACTAAATATTCCTCAAAGTCAGACATTCGAACCCCATACCCCTGGCCAGTTTCCAGTTTAACCATTTTTAAGTAGTACAAATTCAGTTTCAGCTGTGTGGACTGAAGGCAGAAGGAAGTCATGGTTACAGAGATCACAGAGGGAGTCATTGAGAAAACACTAATAATCTACCTCACACAATGTCTATCTGACTCCTTAGTAGAGCGTAGTATCCATCATATCAAAGCTTTACAAATTTCAACATACAACATAAGACTGATATTAATGAACTCAAATTGCACAAATTCAGTGGAACATGTGGCCCAATAAAAATGTTTAGAGACTTTTAAAAACACATTAATAAAAAAAAGGACCAAAGTCAGTAGATTCATTAACCCTCAGAACAGCTTTACTTTAAATCCGAAATCCAAAACAAATCTCTGAAGTAATCTTTGTCTAAGTTCATAGTCTAAGTCTAAGTTTTATTTTTATTCTTTTTTAGCTCACCAGTAAAATCAATTTGTTTAATTAGACGCTTCAAAAATTAAATATTAATTTTACAAAGTGGGAGAGACATTCTATTATTTTCAAGATAAAGGACAACTAACTCTCTGAAGCTTACATTGTTAAGATTTTGTTGAGACAGTTTGAGAGGTGTTGATTCAACCCTTTGGTATGTTGTCATGGCCCCCTACATGGTGGTGTTGCATTGCTTTATGCAATAAGCTGCTGATTCACTAACCATATATATTTATTCATGATGTATTAATGGGACAGTTGTCTTTTATATCTTACCTTTGGTTTCTAAGATGGTCTCTGATAGCCTCTGCACCAGATCAGTCCTGTTCATCTCAGTTAAAACCTCCTTGGCTAACTCCACCACTGGTTCGTCTGCTATAGTCCAAAGCAGTCGTCTCCATGAGATGTCTGGATCGCTCCTCAGCAAAACTCTGGAGTGCAGCAACTGGATGAAGTTATCTAGCTCCTTGGAACTCAAACCATTGAGTGTTTCCAAAAGCAGCTCAATAAAAGCACTCTTTGTTGCCACCTGGAAAGTACATGTTCATAGAGAAAATTTCCAATTATTTCCACTGTGCAAGTGAAGGTGGCATCTCAGTTTTGGTTCTGCTTCATATGATATATTTTAAACCTGAATCTTATTGAATAAAAACTGTCCTCTGCATGGTCAGACAGATATGACATTGCTCACTTTGTGGATCAGTGCAGATGGGTATTCATCCACAGAGTGCTTTTCTGTGGAGAAATAAAAACAATGTGTGTAATGCATGTGGCTTTACTGTTTAAAAAAATAAATAAAAATACACATTATACAAAAGTGGCAAGGCATAATTATATTTTGCTTTCCAAAAACATTTTTTAATTTCATGTTAGTCATTAAATATATTTTGTACACCAAATGATGACTTTTATTATGTCTTTTTTTCTGTGTTTTTAAGTAATTATAAATCAATATTGATGATGTGAAGAGAACAAGATAAACGTATGAGAGATTTTTTGTCTTACTTTTGGGTTTTGAGCTGATGTCTGACAACTTCTCCACCAGATCAGTCCTCTTAATAGTCTTTAAAACTTTCTTGGTCTTCTCCACAGACTGTTGGCCGTAGTTCTCCACCATTGAAAACACTATGTTCTGCCTCTCTAGGTTCTTCAAAATCCATTGGGTGTCTAAGAAATGTCTGTTAAAGTCAGTTTGACAAATAAGAACACTCTTGAACTTATGGAGCTCTTTATCTTTTAACTCTTTCAGTGTTTCCAAAAGCAGCTCTATAACAGACGTCATCGTTTCCACCTGGTAAATTCAGAGGAAATGTTAGTTGGGCAAAAGTGCACAAGGTGATGATGTCATTATTAAAATTTATCCAACATATCTTATCTACCTTATGTTTATTTGTGTCTACTTCTTGAGTAACATCAATTTGATTAACTTTAATCCTATGTATTTTATTTTCTAAGTATTTTATTTTTATAAACAGGATTGTGACAATAATTTTACATCCTGGGTGTATCTTTTATAGAGACTACTACTACACAAACTGCAATGTGCCTCTGATTTTACAACAGAGTTGCTGTTTAACCAATTACACATTTTCTATATACTGTATATAGCACATATTCAATATCAAATATCATAAGAAACACACCAAGTATTTATTTTATTATTCCGGCCTGAGCTCAGACAGCGGCAAAGGGCCTATTGAAACTGAATATTATTCCCCTGGAGGTCAATATAACAAAAAATATTAATATTTTTGGCAAATAAAATCATGCTTAAGACCTCATATGTTCATTATGTGGCTTAATCAGTTTATTCATGTGTGCAAACGAATATTTATATTTGATTTGTATCATCAAAAATAATTTCATTATAAAGATTATTTTCAGTCTTCATCTACTAAATAAAAGTGTGTAAAGACAGAGTGATGTGACATTACTCACTCTCTGAGTCAATAAAGGCCCCTGTTTCTCTGAAGAGAAAAGAAAAAGAAAAACACCTCTTAGTAATGTATTCTTAATATTTAAATTACAAAAGATTTAATCCCAAAGTGACCCTTAAACCAACATAACAGTAAGATAATAATAATGAATTAATAACAGTTTTGTTTTTGCAATATGCACAAGATATGATCAAACATGTTTTAGCCCAGCTGATATACATTCTTATTTTGACATAGTACAACACATAATTTTACATATTGTATGTCTGTTTTCTTTGCCTTACCTTTGGTTCCTGAGCTGATGTCTGATAATCTCTGCACCAGATCAGTCCTGTTCATTCTCTTTAAAACCTTTTTGGTCAACTCCACACACTCATGGCTGTATGTCTCCACCATCAGCTCCACTATGACCTTTGTATTCGCCATTTCCAGTAGACCCCTTTGTGAGAGTGGGAAACCGTTCTCTAATTCAAAGAGCGAGTTGAATGTGTGGAGCTCCTCTGAACTCAAATCATTCAATGTTTCAAAAAGAATCTTCTTAGCTGTCATTGTTTCTACCTGGAAGATTAAGAGGGCATACAGTATGATATAGGATATGCAGGATAGGATGTATATTTGTATGATCTACTACTATGATTTGAAACTGACATTTACTTTTCATTATTCCAGAGTTATTGACATGTGGCTCTTCTCGTTTTTATTAACTAAAATGAACCCACTGTTATTGAATAGTATTAAAAAATGATAAATATTATATTATAAACAATTATTTGTTCTGTTAAGGAAAACCTTGAATTTTGCAATACAGGGCATGGGTCAATGGATGATTTTAAATGATGTGACTCATACACTATGGCTTTCACAGTCACCCAATTTCAACTTAGTGGGACATCTATGTATGGAAGAATTTGATTTAAAGATTTTTTGGGCCATTTAGGACTTTATTGACAGGACAGCTGAAGAAATGAAAGGGAAGAGAGACGGGAAATGAAATACATCAAAGGCCCGCAAGTCAGAGTGGAAACAGGAGCCCGCTGCGTCAAGGAGTAAACCTCTATATATGGGCTCCCTGTATGGGAGAGTTTGGGCTAAAATGTTGCACAGCACTCTTCATCACCGTCATTAAAGCACCAAACAATGCAAGTTCATTTAGGGTGTGTCTCTCCAGCAGTCCTCAGCTTTGAAGTAGGGCTTGAAAGAATTTAGTTCTGTGCCAGGAAATCAAGTTTATTAGTCTACACTGTCACATCGTCATGTCAACACAAGGGCTGAGATTTGGACAGGCAATACAAATATTATGCATGAAAATGATAAAATAATATAAAATTAGACTAATGCAGATACATAAACCTAAAATGATCACTCAGTTTTGTTGTTGCAGCCATACAAGACAAGCTATCGTTGGATAGCATGCCTTGTCGAATTTGTCTCCTTGTAATTTCTCTGTCATTAATCAGTAAGATCTATTAGTTTCTAAAAAACATTTTTTTATATTTTAGTTAAATACACTATTTCCATGTGGCACTAGTGCTTCCTTACAGCTCCCAAGCTCCATCAGAAGAAGCAAATGTGATGATTTATTGGCACAGCAACATCTGTATGAAAAATACTTCTCCCTAATTGGAGCAGTAGTGGTTTGAGAAGTTTCTAGTTTTTGGTTTGACTCTTGGTTTGAATCCATTGTAACTTATCACGACAGCTGCTGTCCTGCACCAAGGAACAAGCTAATAACTTTTCAGAGCTACGGTTTACAGGAGACAAGTAAATATCACTTTTAAGCAGAGGATTCCTTTGAAGATTTTAGAAACTTCTCCCAAAGTTTGACAACATATTACAAACTTTATATCATATTCGATTAAAATATGATTATCAATTGTATTCACCAATGCAGTCTTAAAAACAGTATATAAGAGGCACAAGGATTTACTCACTGGCACTTCGGTCTTGAGGTCATTCATTAGATATGGCTCATGTTTATTCAGGATTTTGTAGAACATCTCTTTTCCTTGAACTCCACTGGCTTTCAAAGGCCCACTGAAGAGCTCCCTCATCTTCTCCTTAGAGGTAGGCAGAGCGCTGATTTTATCATAACTGTCTTTTTGGATGACATTTTCACAAAGTAGCTCATCCAAAATGGCTGGAATGTTGCTCACTTTCTCGATCAGCTTGATTCTATGTTCATCCACAAAATGTTTTTCTGAGGAAAGAGGGAAAACATCATGAAGCCAACTAAATACATTTATTTTGAAAAAAAGGTTTCGTTACAAGATTCTATACAACTTCTGCTTGCCATAGGCTATTCAAAGTGCAGATGACTGAAATGTATCAAAAACAAAAAAAACAGACAATTCATGACTTGGATTTTCTGATAAAAGTAATGAGATTCTGCAAAAACGCATTCTGCCTGCTGCACAATGTTAAGCAAAGAGACTTTAATCCTATTTCTCAAGGTGCACTTAACCAAGCAATGCAACCAAAACTTATCTGTTTCTTTCTTGAATCTGTATACTCTATTTAGATTAGAACAAGATAGGTCGTAATACAGCCAGTTTTCAAAGTCAGATTCTAGGTTTCCACACAATCTGATAAGATGCACTCACCGTCTGCCATGGTATTTACACCAACTTTGCCCCAACAGAGGGTCTCACAGCTAAAACAAAATTAAAGTAAAATTTAATATGATTAATGATAGATTCAGTGTCTATTTGACTAGTGTTTAAGCATACTACGGGTTTTTCCATACGCAAAGCAAACATGCTTTCTTTTATGGTAAAAAACATACACCGTTAATACAGTCCATGGTAAAAACAGATGAGTTGGGTAGGCCTACACTTTTTTCCTCAAATGCTCTTTCTACTACTTCTACTAGGCCTATGTGTGCAACTTCATTTTCATCAAAATCATTAGATAATTTATATTTTGTGATAATAATGTGAATTTATTTACGAGGTATTGTCAAGTAACTGTCAAGTGTACAAAGTAAAGTATCGTCTTCCTGGTTGTGTGTCTGTGATACAAACAGTAACCTCTATCGTAAAGTGGTCTTTGGCGGTTCATTCTAGTTCCTAATTTTTAGCTGGCTTGTCAACGAACTTCAGAAATACCTGTGGCACAAATAGGCGTATTACTGACGTTAGAAAGGTATTCACACAGTAGTTACTGTACTATTAGCTTGGCTAGTAAACATGTGTTTATTAACTACAAATAACACCACTACTACTACTATTACTACTAACACAATACAGCTTGACAGGAATTTAAAACTATGAAAGTGAGAATAAGGTTGAGGAAAAAAAATGTCGTTTTACAAACCGCTTTGAAACACAATGTCGCTTCAGCTGTCATAAGTGAAGTCCGTCCAAACTTTGTCGTTTAGGTGATATAATGGAAATTGTCACTGCCCACAGAGTGCAGATTTGAGTCACGCATGCTCAGATGTAAATGGTTTACGTTTATGATAGTTGTAACTCTTCTGGTAGCTGTGCCATGCGTGGTTATGACGCAACCATTAGCCTTTTTTTTAAAACGTCTGCTACGGAGCCATTTCTTTAGAAATAAACAACGCACAAATAGAGTCTTGAAACGCTTCAGATGTAAAGTTATTCACTGTCAAAGTGGCGCCAAAATGAATGGCAGTCAATGGGATGTTAACGGCAGATGATGGCTTCGTAGCATTAAAATGGCTCCATGGGAGCTACGCTTAGAGAGGATAGGCTTAGGGCTTACCCCCTTGGCAGTGACCAGTGACAGACATCACAGGACTCCTCCCGCCGTGTATCTACGGTATCGCCAGACGGACGACAGAGGGCGGTAATACAACACTGCAGAGAAAGGCGATGAGAAATAGCAGAAGAAGAAGCTGCAGTATGTAACAACTATAGACAGTTAAAGAAAACAACCGGGTTACAACAACAAGCCAAACAGACAGGTGACCTGATTTTCTGTAGGGTTTAAAGTTGTAAGTCATATAACGTTAACCTGCATTCACAAATGTACTACATTTGTAATACAAATGTAAGGCTGGTTTCATTCAGTTTTTAATCGTCAGTGTGTTGAAGTAAAATATCTTGTTCTGAATTATTTTGCCGTCGAAATCTTAATGGTAGGCTACCAGCTAGCAGGGAAGCTTCTTCATTAGTTACAACTTAACTTCAAGTTTTCTATAGCTAGCTAACAGCTGTCGACGTGAATGACCAACCTGCAATTTCACCCCTGGCCTCGAAGGAAAATACACCTAAAAAGGCATGTTATGTGATTTGTGACAGTCAGTTAATATCTAGTGAGCTTAGCTCTAGCTTTGTTACTATGTACTGCCAGCATTATTAATGTGGTAAAAATAAGGAAATTCATTACCAAGGGAAAAGTGAAAAACCTTGAGGTACTCTCAGTCAATAACTTTATTGCTGCCAATTTGGTTTGCAGACAGATAATATCAAGACGCAGTTAACCATAAACCAAAGCCAGAATAAAAAGGATTAAATGTGAATCCAAGAGTAAACCCAATTAACCCAGATTCCAAAATTCAAAAGGCTGAAAAATTCTTCAGTCTGGCTAAGAAACAGTACAATGGGAATGAAACAGGTCTATTGCCAACACACAGGGGATGTTTTAGTCATTTTAGTGTAATCAGCTGCAACCCAAAAGGGTCAACCACATCTCATATTCTTAACCTCTATGAACAATAGATATTCAGAGCTGTAACCAAAGTAGCCATATTATTCCCTTGCTTCATTGCCAACACTATGTAGTCTTTTTTAAGATTATTTGTACTAGTTGTAGCCTATTCAATTGCATCACTGCTTCTTGACAAAAAGATATTCTATTATTTCTGTAATATATCTCTTACCTGACAGACTAAGTAACCTTTCTTTCCAAGATCATTTATTAACTATTTAGCTTTTTTAACTTTTTCTTTTCTTATCCACAGGAGTGTACCAGAAATGAGTGGCACTTTCCACCTCCTGGTTTCCCGCAGTGACTTCTACCATGGCCGGTTTCTGCTCTTGTCTCGACAGTCCATGTTGCCCAGAACGCTCAGTTCCAAGCCCCAGATCAGTCGCAGCCTGCAAGAGAGCTACAGGTTGTTGCAACTGCCTGACGAGGGACACGAAAGTCCTGCTCAGGTGAAAGAGGCGTACTTGCGCCTCGCCAAACTCTACCACCCAGACTCTGGGGCTCCGACTGCAGATGCAGTGCTGTTTGCTCGTGTTGAGGAGGCCTATCGTGCTGTGCTGGCACATCAGAGCAAGTCCAAGCAACCGGATGAAGGGAAGGAAGTGGAAGATGAGGATAAGTCCAGAGGTACAGCTTTTCCACACAGACACTACCTCAGTTACGAGGGTGTGGGTTTGGGCACGCCCAGCCAGCGTGAGCGTCAGTACCGGCAGATTCGCATCGACCGGGCATCTGAGCAGGTTTTGAACTACCGTCAGAGGGAGCATGAGAGGGCTGCCGCTGCAGAAGGGATGCTTGTGGAGCGGGACGTACGTCAGCGCAGCCGAAAGATCAGGATCACCCAGGCTGTGGAACGGCTTGTGGAGGACCTGATCCAGGAGTCCATGGCCCGAGGAGACTTCAAAAATCTGAGTGGCACTGGAAAGCCCCTTAACAAGTTTGAGCACAATCCATACGCTGATCCTATGACCCACAACCTGAACCGCATCCTCATAGACAATGGTTACCAGCCACCCTGGGTCGTCACTCAACGAGACATCCGAGACACCACTGCACAGATCCGAAACAGGTTATTAGAGGGGAGGGCCAGGCTCGGCGACCCCATGACCCCCAACGAGAACAGCCAATGGGAGCAACTGTGTGCATCTGTAGAGGAGGAGTTGGTGAAACTTAACAAGACAGTGGACAGTTACAACCTCATCGTACCAATGCTCAACATGCAAATGGTTCACTTCAGTTTGTCACGAGAAATTGACCGAGCTGTGAAGGGAGCCTGTCAATACAGACTGGACCAGCAGAGAGAGAGAGAAAAGGAGAGAGATAGGAGAAAGGAAGAGAAAAAAAGAGCCAATGCAGAAACTATGCCTAAAAACACCAAACAGGGCCTGATGTATTGGATGAAGCTTGTGCTCAGATTAAAACACTAGAACTCTGGATCTAAGAGAGCAGAACAATTATTTGATATAAGTGTTTAATTAGCTTGCACTCAAACCAATCATTACAGTCCATAGGGCAATTATTTCAGACAGACCTGTTCACCTGCTTTTTTTCTAAACACTCTGAATCAAAGTCAGGGACAATGGTGCCATAGATTTAACTCTGTGTTACTACTGTTATTGTCCAGATATGCAAGATTGTCATCAGGTGTTAGTGGAAGAGCAGTGTTAACTTTAAAGTGTGAGAAACAGCACGTGTTGATTACTAAACTTAGAGCATGAGGCAATTTGATGATCCAACGTGTTTCTGTGAAATTACTGATCAGAAAATTTGAAAAAATCTTGTGTTACAGAGTTTTACATTTTGGAATGTGGGAAATGTTTAAATAGCTGAATGTCTCATTCTAGTCTGGCAGCTGCTCCAGCGTTGCAGGGTTGCAGATGACGATGGGCTCTTTACTACCGGCTCCATTGTTTGCAGCTTCCCCGTGCAGAGCTTGAGCCACGGCCCTGGGCGGAGTAATCACCTTGGTCCAGTCGTGGGCAATGTACTGGTGGTACGGATCGTGAGAGCTCTCCAGCTTCTTGGAGCGAATGTAGCTGAGCATGATGCCGAATGTGAAGAAGCTGAACATGCCAACCACCAAGATGATATACATCATGCCCTGAGACTGAGCATGGGCCCGGGCTCCAGTCTGCGCAGCCGGCTGGGTAGTGTAGTTCTGAGGTATCTGTGAAGACAGTATACTGGTGCTGTTGAGGCAGTGCTGCAGGAAGGAGAGCAGGAGCGACTGCAGCTCTGTTGTGTTGATGTGTGACATCGCTGACCTCTGCTGGATGCTCAGCAAACTGCAACTGAGGAGGAAGAGATGTAAGCAAAAGATTCATGTCAATTTAAAAATCACTTTATTTCTGCATAAATTACACAATTTCACTATTGCATTAGGTAGCTTAATTAATAACTGAATTATTTCTGCAAACCTGCCTAAGTACTGAAAGAGAAAACAGACAAATAAGAAATAGATAATTTCTGAATTGCAGATCACAAGTTGCTAAAATAGTTTACATGTTTTTCTTCAAAATAGGCTTTGATAGAAAGAGAGCATATTAAGACATCAGAAAAAAAGATGAAGGGGCCAAGTGAGAAGCATAATAATCAGGAATGGGATTATGTCAGAGTGGGAAATTGAACCACATCTTACAGTGATTTGGAATAAAACCCATTTATCCAGAATTAATAAATGAGTGTTGAGTGACATTTTAGAATGTCGTCATTTGTCGTCATTACACATAAAATATGTTCTTTGACTCCTACCCAACAAACAGGAGCTTGAATGCTGGGTACACTTCCTTTCGGAGTTAGTTCAGATGTTAGGATAGTGGAGGTGAGGTAATATACAGTATATAAATGGATTCCAACAAATTATACATGCACATAACTGTTCAAGCTTTGTTCAGTAGAACTAAAAACCTACCTTTCAATGATCTGGAATCAATTTCTGCCGTGGTTAGCATCAGCATTCAGGTATCTCCTGTAGAACTAGAAGCAGCTGGTCTCAGACTACACCTTGAATACAAGCTACAACCCCCCCACCCCCCTCCTTGTGCTGGTCATTATGTGCCCTCCTTCATGCTCATGCTTTTACGCAGAAGAGATATTCAGCATGTTCATCTTGTCAACACGTTTAATGAATGGAGGAGGTCACAGGGCAAGGTGAAAAGCTCAGTATAGTGAGACAGCTGCGTAGCATGACTTCAACCGCTGTCCTGTATGGTGCAATCAGCTCAAATGAACAGTTTAGTGTAGTTGAACATGTTTGGAGTTAGGAAGTCGTCTTTAAGTCAGACCTCATTTAGGAAAGTTGATCTGGTAAGATGCCATGTAAATCATTAGAAAATGTGTCAAATTGGCTTTATTATATATTATGTTATGACTGCATGTGAAAAAGTCTACCCGCAGGTAATCGGGGACAAACCAATACTAAGAATAACTTTCCATCATGGTTTGTGGCTCAAGACTGGTGTTTGAACCATAGACCGTATATATATTGATGGACAGAGCATCCGGTTCGGAAAAGTGCAACCACTGCGGAAGTAACTTAAACCTGCATTCTATCCATAGACCGTATATATACGGTCTATGGTTTGAACCCAGTTTGGACAGCGTGTATGTTGGTTTTAATCAATGATTGTCTCATTTATTAAAAAAATAATATCTCTGATGTGCTGAATTTGCAGTAAGAGGAGAAGAAGGCGCCGGTGTCGAGCTGCAGCAGGAGAACAAAGCTGCTTTCAGACTGGGGGTAGTTTGGACCGTCTGCCACCCAGCTCCGAGTAGATTGAGTTACAACACAATCACCTCCAAATGTCCTTTTAACTGTGTGTGTGTGTGTGTGTGTGTGTGTGTGTGTGTGTGTGTGTGTGTGTGTGTGTGTGTGTGTGTGTGTGTGTGTGTGTGTGTGTGTGTGTGTGTGTGTGTGTGTGTGTGTGTGTGTGTGTGTGCATGTGTGTGTGTGCGCGTGCTTATCTTCTTTCGTGGGATTGGCAGGCACAGCAAAGTCAAGAGATCAATGTTTTATTTTCTCCAAAACCAATTGTTTTTAGATGTATATTTAAAAAAATACATTATTAAACATAAAGTGCACAGGAAACATCCCAGGCAACATCCAGTAAACGTATGCAGTTCTTTAACAGCAAAGCATTGTCAAAGATAACACCAATTAAGTCATTTGTTCAGAGGCAGCAAGGGCGGTGGACAAAAATGATTGACAAAAACATTTATTTAATTTCGATTCATTTACAAAATTGGACAACCATAGAAAAGGACAAATAAGTTTAGAGGAACTGAACAGTGTTTCTGCCTGTAGACACTGTTAAATAAAGACATCTTGCTTATGCTTAACACTAAGTGATATCAATATAATGTTTCAATTGCACATTAAAATATCAAGATACAAAGACTTCTTAGATACCCGGCAGGTCATATTAATGACATTGAATAACTCTCATTTGGTATTATTAAGACATTGGTTAAAATAAAAAACTAAGAGCACATAATTGCTTATTTGTATTTTTTTAAATGATGGTAAAAACATAATTTTTTGGCATTTCAGCTTCTGTTGTGTGGTTAAAAGAGATGTAATAGAAATGAGTTGCTAGAAAGGCCATGGGTTGCCATTGACACTATAAGTCAATTATTTGATCAGTTTATTTAATTAATTGTTGGGCATATGATGTTTGGCTCTGGTAATTAAATTAATTGTTTAAAGAATATTATTTTAATGATTATTAAATACTAAAAAGCCATTTAATTCTATAGAATTAAATGGCTTTTTAATTGGTTATTTCTTTTCAAAAACCTTTTAAAGTACTTTTTTTCACAAATCAAGTGTACACATTTTAATAACTAGGTGGAAAATCGGCCATCTGCACCATCAGCTTGTCTTTACAGTTGATCGTACAGGTTGCACGTACGACCGCGTGACCACGCTATTCAAAGTCAACCTGTTTTACAGTAGTTTTGTCTTAATTAGCAAAACCACGGTACAGTAAGGAAGCTTGACTCTTGCAGAGATCTTTTTACCTGGTGGATACAAAATGAAACAAGACAGTTAAAGAGGAAGACATTCTTTCATACATGATGAATAAATGTTACCACATTTAAAAAATAAATAAATAATAAATAACTAAATCAGATGTGAAAGCCAGTAAATCTGTGTGATGGTGAAAGATAAATCTAACTCACTGGTAATATTACTCTAGCTGCACCCCATCACAGTCGTCTTTCGATTCTAACAGCCTGGAAATATAAAAAGAAAAAGTGTTATTTAGATTAGAGATGTTCCGATACCAGTATCGCAATCACCTCTGATATCGCCTAAAACGTTGTTATCGGGAATAACTGGAGTTTCTCCGATCCGATACCACGTATCGAAGAAAAAGAAAGGAAATCTAAATTTAATTAGTTTATGTTCTTTTTCGGTTATAACTGACAGTCAAACTGGATGATAAGAGTTCTGTGGCATTGATTGTTTGTGTAAGTTCATGTTTCACAAGGAGTTTAACCTGAGCCAGACCGACAACAAAGATAGAAGTCATATCACATATGTACAGGGATAGTAGTGTACAGTTGTTTAAACACAATAACATATATGACACACTGGTTCGGGTATCAGAATAGTATCGGGAAGCAAAAAATGGTATCGGACCATCCCTAATTTAGATGTGAGAAACGGCATAGGGCAAAACAATACCTCATTATAGAAAGTATTTTTTATACATTTAGAAATTACAAACCATACACTGAGGCTGTGAACGCGTCCCAGGACCATAAGAGAAGATAGACGGGAGGAAGGGAAGACAAAACACATGCAGACACATGCACAGACAGACCTGCTGATGCAAGTTGACTGTGGTGAAGACAAAAATAATAATTTGGTCCAACAATCTTATATATATTTAGTATACTGTAAATAATCTATGGCATTATTTAAGGCCGCTGACCCCAGTGTGTTGGTTAAATGCTTAAAGATAAATCCGAAATGAATCATCTTAGTAAGTCATCACATTAAATACAAGTGACTCACTGTGCCTGAGCCTTGAGAGCTTTACGGGCCTCCCGACCTTCATGCTCCTCCGAAATCTTATGGTAACAGTAGACCAGAACCACAATGAGCCACAGCTGCAGAACCACAATCAGGACGTACATGACAATCTCTGAGATCACTGCTGTCAGCTCCCGATTGGCTGGGAAAGAGGAACATCCAATGTAACATTAGAGAGGAAGCATGGCCACCAGGCCAAAGACTCTGTTGTGGAGATGTGTTGAGGATGTAGCTGCTCTAAAGTCAAAAATCATCTAAACAGTTGAGATAAGCCTGAACACGCACAGTCAAAGGGTTTTATCGCACAGGTTTACTGGAAAATAACTCAGAATGAGTTCTACTTAAAAAAGAATCTTCTGTCCTTCGGGCCTTTTGTTGCATGTATCACATATCCATTTGAAGTTAGATGGTTTCCTTAAAATAACTATTGCTGAGGTGAAATTATCCAATATTTTACAAAAAAAGAAAAGATAAAAGAAAAGTAGGACTGTAGAAATGTAGTAGTACTTTCTTATTTACAGTCTCATTAATCAGGATTCATTTTGATTATTTTGATATATATATATATATATATATATATATATATATATATATATATATATATATATATATATATATATATATATATATATAGTATAAGTACTTTTAATTGAGTGAATGATCTGCTTACTTCCTCTACCACTGCTGACAGCCAGCCTTTTCCCAGGTACACCCCACCTTACCTATAGCCACCACGTTGAGCTCGAACTCTTTCTCCACAGTGACGTGCTCGTCATACTTGGGCAGATGGAGGGTGCGGAGGATTGTGCAGCGGTACGTCCCTGTGTCATTGAAGGTGACGTTATGAATGTAAACGGCTCCTATCTGAATATCGCTGTTGTTCGATCCATGCCACACCAGACGCTCGCTGAAATCTTCATTGATGATGTTAGCACTGGGGTGGTCATAGTGGAAAATCTGATAAATGGAAATAAATGAGAATTTTATGAATATTCGTGAATTTCAGGGAAGGAGTGAAGAGCATGCAACATACCCTCTAATGGGATACTCTATATACTATAACTTATTTTTATATAGTAGGCAGTAGTAGACCATAATATACATTTATTCCTTAGTACTTACAAAAGATAGACAGTTTGTGTTAGATTTGTTCTTCTAAAACAGAAGATACATACACACACACTACCGGTTAAAAGTTTGGGGTCACTTAGAAATGTCCATTGCACTCCATTGTAGACAGAATACCCGCTGAGATCAGTTACATTGTTTTTAACCAAGGCAGCAGTTTTCAGATTACATTATGTGCTTCCATAATTGCAAAAGGGTTCTACAATGTTTTTCTAGTTAGTTTTTTATTTTTATTTTATTTTTTTGGAGCTATTCTTTGGCAATACTTTATGGCACAGTTGCTTAAGGCACCCTGATAGTAGAAGAATGACCTTTTTCAATCACAAACTATAACTAGATTTAACAGTTCCTTTAAAGACGTTGGAGGACTCACATGCCTGAACTCCTCCTCTCCCAGCGGTTTGAAGTGCCAGTCTACAGTGGCTCGGGCAGGCACCTCCTCTCTTCTCTTACATGAGATGCAGCCCAGCAGGAATCCTTCTCCTGCCACAGCTTCAGTCAGGGAGTCCACCTCCGCACAGCCGCCATGGCACTGGGACACTGCAGAGGGAGGGGAAGAAGACACAGAAGTAGAAAAAAACCATTTATTTTATATTAAAAAAACAAGAAGAGGGAAAAGGAGACAAAGATGCAAGAGGAGAGAGACATAGGAAAGGAAGAACATGCACGTGTATTCTGATAGTGACACATTTTCATTTACCATTTAGACTCTAGAAACTAGAGTATACTGTATAATACATCTAAATATAATATCAATACTAGTTTTACATTATCTATTAGCCACAATAATTAAAGCTAGAAGTTTAAGTTCTCTGTAAGACAATTGTTTTTATGTCTCTTATAACGTCCTCTATGTCTAAGTCTCAAATGATGAAGCTAATGTGTCAGAGATTTTCATTTCATCTAAAAGAAATTGTATTCAAGAACATAGTCTTATTTAGTATGTTTGGAAAGGGACGTGGGGATGAATTATCTATTATGAATGCACACGATTTATTTTAAATTAGTCCGATATATAAAGCTTAAATGCTAAAACATTGGGTGTTCAGAACCTATGTGTTTTTAAATCAATATATAAAAAACGTTATAGTCTAATGGTGGCCTCTCTTATGTTTATTACAACTTTTGATTGTTTTATGACATTATATGACAAAGCTCTGAGGACCCTGAAAAGAAAGAAACACACTTTAAAATGTGCAGTTTCAACCACCAACATTAATAGTTTCTCATAAAGGTAGGGACATGAATGTTTTTGGACTTACCGAAAAGATTGACGCCGATAAAAAGAGACAAGTGGAATATCATTTCTGCTGGAGCAACTTATGGCCAACTGTTGAACAAAATATTGGACTTCCCTTGCAGTAAACCGAGAAATATCTGTGCTGATTAAGATTACATTACTGGGATAATGCCTCTTGATCCCTGAATAATTCCATAATCTCCATTTCAAACCAGTTCACCATTTGATCCAGAGTATCAGTCCATCAGTGCAACAAACTCGCATTTCTTAAAAGTAAAAAATGACTGAGAGCTTCAGAACACAGACAATGTTTACTAAAAGACTTGAGTCTCGGTGTGTTCTTTGCAGTAGTTTTAAGTCTCCCCTGCAATCCAGTCTGACTTAAAGTCTGCTATATTTAGAGTGTGTGAATCCAGGAGACGTTGTGAGTGTCAAAAGCCTGCAGGAAACCTGAGACCTGATCCCGGACTACAGCATGACCATCTAATATCAGACTACATACGTGTTTCTTCTGATTGATAGAACGACAAAGGAAAGTTCTCTGTACGAGGACAAGGTTTCAACGTCCTAAAAAAAAATCTTTTTTTAGTGGTGCTTTTTTATTAATATTTAAGGTATTATGCAGGTACGGGTAATGTGTTCTTTTGCTTGCCTTGAAATTATCTTTGCTTCAAAGAAATAATACTGTTCTATGCAGTGGCTTTTATACTCATTTTAATAACAAAATAAAAAAGCAGCAGGTCTGGCATGCAAAATAATCCCTGACATGTTTTGTTAAACAAATTCTTTCTGACAAACATGTGCAGAGTGGAGCAAACAACTATGGGGGGCTTAAAGGGATAGCTACCTTGAAATGCAATATAAATGTATGTTTTGTCTGTAAATAAATGCTGCTTTCTCCTGTCCCTTTCCAAAGGTCAGAGGTCACGGTCAGCTACGGTCAGAACCCTGCTGTTCTTTGCTCAAGGACACTTCAACAGAGACACATTTGCTCCTGTGTTTTGAAATTAAGGGTATAAAACATGTATATTGAGGTTTTATCGAGGATTTCACGCTTTTTTCATAAACTTTTTTTTTAATTTCTGTTTTTTCATCTGTTTCTTGTTTTTTAGCCACTGCAATCTAATTCAAAGTGCTAAACTGACAATTAACATTCTTTTTTCTGTCTTGTTTGGTGAATCTGTCATGAAATTTGGTATTAATAACTACTGATTTTCCGCCCTGGGTGCCGCTCCAAACTAAATTAATTTATCATCAATAAATCGTTTAACCAATAATTCCATTCCCTCTAGTTCTTAAGTCTACTGTATTGCTTATCTTCTTATCAGTTTGACATCTTCCATTAAAGGATCTGACAGTTAGTCAATGCCAGTTGGCTGGTCCAAAAAAACAAGGCCACTGAAGTCAAGGCTGACAAAACAGACATTGACTGAAGGCCTCAACTTGCGTGCTGATTAAAGTGGCAAACAGATTCACGTGGTCAGTACGGTCAGCGTGGTGACGTGATTAATGTAGTGAATTGTTTTTCTTTGGGAATACCTTGTGACATGCCAGGTCACATCAAACATGTCCCCCTCTGAGACCATACGTACATTAAAAAGACGCACAGCATACACGGGTTGCATACAAGCTGTGTTTCTGCCAGTTCGGCTGCGTGTATGTGCTTGTGTGTGTCCATGTGTTTTGGCAGCATTAGAGGTCATTGATGTTGTCATGTGATGTAACCGGATGACACAGTGAAGCACTTGATAAGGGTCCTAGCCTCTTTTAACCTTGTGGTAGCCTAAGAATGATAATGACAATACAAATCAGCCAGAGAAATTTTGAGAATTAGACACAGGGTGAAATAAAGCCCTTGGGTTGGCACACACATGACGGGGGAAACTTCAAGGAAATGTTGACATATGATAAACCCTGTGTGTGTGTGTGTGTGTCTGTGTGTTGTGTATATGGGAGGGTGGGCTGCACCTCTGTCACTCTACACACGCATACACACAGTGAGTAACACACCCCCTTTCTCGCTATGCTGGTGATGTTTTTTTATTTTTAGCACATATCGAGTTTCCAGTCCCCCGATTCAGCAGCCTGAGGTGCTCAGCAACACAACTCCCTGTATACTGGAACCGCTTCTTGCCTGCTTGGCTGCATATGAAACACAGATGCAGTTGGTTCTCTGTTGAAGTGGAGTCGGTGAAGTGTTGATTACAGGAGGCGGTTACAGGGAGTGAGAAGACGGAGGATGCCTGGAAAACCTATGAAGATTTGGAAAATGCCAAGTCATTGTGATGCTAATCCATCGATTTGAAAGGATTCAAAAGCAACTACTGGCTGAAAAGCAAAACTGACAGGCAGGTAAAACAAATTCATTACAACAAAAGTTGTGCATATCTTCAGGATATACAGTATGTTGTTTAATACTGTATAGTCCTTAAAAAAAAAGTCTTTGACTTTACTTCTATCAGGGCTTCTAAAGTTTCGTTGTTAAAGTCTGTCATAGTGTGTCTTTTAAAAAAAGTCTGGTACGTTGAGGGCTCAACATTATGTAAATAAGATTGAATCATGCAAAATATGTATGTGTGTGGGAATTAGAAACAAGATAGAGTTGAAGTAGTACTTCTTGTGCAGTGCACTAAAACTGTTAGGTTCTTTTAAATCCACAAGAGCTTAAACTATTAGTCAATTAATCAATTAGCTGATCAACGCAAATCTAAGCTGCAATTATGTTGATCATCTATTCATTAATTAAGTTATTTTCCAGCCAAAAATGCCTAACATTTTACATTCCAGATTCATTTGTGAGGATTTGTGATAGAAAACTGAATATATTTAAGTTGTTGGTCGGACAAAACATGTAATTTGAAGATGCTACTCTGGACTTTAGCAAACCTTGATGGCCATGTTTTACCATTAACGCAAATTATAATTTTCTTAATTAATTGAAAAAGTTGCAATTTTCCCCCAATTAATCTGGAAATAAATCAACAATGAACGAATTACCAAAAATGTACATAATTTCAGTCATGTAATTGTATGTTATTTGTTTCAGCTTCAGACAAGGTGACTTGTCATTGGCCTTGTTTACTGTCTATGTTCTGGAGGAGAAGATATCCAATCTCTTACACGCTGCATCCTACCTCTAATAGTTCATGACACCATATGAAGCGATGCTGCTGCAGGAGGAGGGGGGTGAGATGAATATGCCTATTTGTCATACATAATATGTCATACTGCCTTTTTGTTGCTGCTAAAATGATCCATAATCAATTACTTTTTTAAAGGGAACTCTGGCTAATAAGGACTCACAAACTTCACATTCAGTTTAATCGCAATTTAATGACTGCACATAACCGTTTTAGACACAAGAGGTCGCAATGTTTCTGTCCATTAATTTTGGTCACACAACAGCTCCCTTCAAATTACTCTGAAATCTGTGGATTTACCTGTAGGTCTTGTATAGGTCATCGTATACTGAGAAAACTTGCTGCAGTGTCTTTGCTACGAAAGTACTATGACCGAAACTGTATGGGACCGCTTACTTTTTTTCTCTGTAGGCTAACTGCAGGCCCAGTGCATGCATGCAACGTGGTCGATTTGTTAGAATCTAATGATTAGATTGTAGTTGTTCAAGTATAAAGCAAATGTTCGATGTTTTTAGGTTGTTTGAGGTTGTTGACACTTTTCTTCTTCTCTCGCCACATCCTCTGGACAGTTATTTTCCCGGACTGTACCACAAAGTTTGTCTGAGGGGTGTCCTTGTTGCTTTGCTGATAGTTGTGTACAGATTACATATTAATAAACGTCTTTAGTTTTTATAATATGCAGAATGCCTATGTTTAGAGTGTTCGTGGATTTGTTTCGTGTTCAGATACGTAAAAGGGACAATACTTTTCTAGACAAGACTTCGTGTTACCCCCACCTACTCGGCCGAGTGACTGGCGTTCGTTTTCACTTTTCGACCAAAAACTATTGTCTGTTACTTTAAACCCGAGTTAGTACACCATAAATGCTAAGCTAACTTTGGTTGTTAGCTTTACATTTAGTTTCATACCAGTGTTTTGTACCCTGTCGTTTAAAAGGGACAATGGGAGACGTCGGCGTGGTACTTTATCTGCTGGAAGTTAAAGCCTTCTAGCCACATAGTCATCTTTTGTGAGCTGTCGGCCTTCAGAGGCCGGGGGGCTAAGGTAGCTACACTTGGCTGTGTGAAGCGTTAGCTGGCTAGAGGCTAACTGTTAGCTGCAGCCGGCAGATGCGTCTTTACGCAGCTAAGAATGTTGATGTGTTCCTGTGAAAAAGTGGATTTTAACATTACTTCCCGCACTGTCGCTCGGCTTGTTTTCGAAGCCGAGCAAGATAACCGAAACGGAGGAAACTCATCCAATGGGAGGTAGGAATTCCAACTTTAGTCTTCCCAGGCTGCAGCGTTTTATACTGTGTAGTTATATTAAACCCGATTTCATCCCGATAGCCTCTTTTGTGATTAACTGCCACAATGAAGTCGTGCCAACAGATATCAGTGGTTGGCGGCGTTTCACATAACTGCAGTTCATTCAAGTGCTGTGTTTCTTAAGACAAAATGAACAGAGCAACAACAATGTTGACTGATGCACTTGATATCAGAAGAGCAGCTGTTCCTCAACACTTGCTTCACACTGCAGACACGTATTTGCTTGTTTGTGCCGAAGTGTTCCTCGTCTGATATGGCTGTGGTTCGAGTGTAGTGTTTTGCGATTATATCTTATATTTTATCTTTTATTATCTTATATCTTGGCCTGTGTTTACTGGCAAAAACGATCATACTTGTGTGAACCAAAGAGTGAAGGCTGCACGGGGGATTATGATGGATTACTCTGGACAAACAAATCTATAACAAGATTGGTCTTGTTCAAACAGATCACAGCAAATACTGTCAGACGTGCTCGGCCCTTGCCTTGGAAGTGTCTGCTTTGAAGGCAAACAATGGAGTGACATACACATACAATCCTTCCCTGTTGGAGGACACATCTGCAGTATGTTTATTTATGTAGTTATGACCTTGATAGCTTTTAGTGGCAATTAGACCATGTTATAAGATTTATGAACTATGTATTTTCAAAAGATGTTGTCTGTCTACTACAGTGTTGCCTACACAGTTGCTGTGTGAGATTGTGTGTTATTCTTTGTGGAGTGTTTTAAGACCAGCTGTGTTTTTTTAAGTCTAAGGTTTGGGAATTCGTGTTCTTGGATTTAGTACCTGCTATTTGCCCAGGGACTGATATGTAAGGGGTTTTCTTGCAACACACAGAGGTTCAGTTTTTCTCTTGGTGTCCCATGTTCCCCCAGTTTTGGCTATTTCTGAGTTACTTGAAGGGAGAAAATCTTAAAATATGAAGCTAAAGGGATCATCAATTCCCCAAACCTAGGCAAAACCTACATGCTATATATATACACACACATTCTATTGATTGACCCTCTAATGGGAACAGTACTTCATTGCAAATACATCATCATATGATACCTCATATTCCCAGAACTGGCAAAGCAGACAGTATCAAAGACTAGACAGAAATAGCCGTGGTCTTGCAGACATTTGTTTTTGTGCTAAAAACCTTTTTAGAAAGTGGCAGTAAGTCAGATGTAGACCTGCTTTTTGAATGCAAAGTTTCTGCTCTTGTCACTCCTCAGGTAGCTACTTCCAGACACAGATCTGTCTTTGTCTGAGACTTCAACTCTTGCAAAGATGAGCCTGATTATGCAAATGCAGACTTGCAGTCTGCCAAAGGGAAGGGAGCAGGGGAATACTGAAGAAAGAGAATGCAAGAGGTGCTGAGGAGGAAGGGGTGAAGTTCTATAAGCTTAACACAAGAAAAAGGACGATGGAGCATTAAGTCACTCTTTCGCCAACATAAATCCAGATCGGACAACTGGAAATAGATTGCCCAATGAACACAATTGAGGGGGCATGTGACATTATGTGACAATCCGTCTAGCTTCCTGTTGCATCGTTTTCACATCTACAACAGTGTTGACTTGTGAAAAGCGGTTTCATCTCTTGGAAAATGTTTACTTACCCAACACTTAACAGAAAATATGGAGTATACTGAACCATCTTTACTTTAGGATAGTGTTACTTTATGTTAGATTTGATTTGCCCAGAGGGACTGTTTTATTGTGTTTACCCATCCTGTTTCTAAAATAAATCAGACACAAGCCTGACTAGACTATCTTGGTCTGTCATCGTGGGTCAATCTTAACTTTAAAAATGCAACAAGCCCATGTCGGTGCCCGTCATATGATTTAAAGAGAAAAGTGAGCCCTGAAAAGCTTTGAAGATGAATATGTCCTCTCCTGTGGGACTAGAAGGCATCACTCTGGCACAGCCCATTCCGGTTCCAACGCTGACTATCCTGCCCCCATCCTCTGATACGGAGTCCTGGTCTCGCTCACCTAGCCCCAGACCTTCACGCTCTAGGCGCCATGGTCGATCCCACCGCAGCAGGACCCGAACCAGGAAATGTAATGAGGAAGAGCAAAGCTGCACTCCTAAGCGACAATGGTGCAAAACACCGCATATTGTAATAGAGGAAACTGCTGACAAGGGCACTATTCGACATCGCAGCCCCTCGCCCTCTCCCTCTGTGGCCAGTCAGAGAGAGGGGGAAGAGCAAAATGAGGACAGCCCTTCACAGGACCTCCTCCTGCCGCCGTCTCGTTCCTGGTCTCATAGTCCCTCTCCCAGCCGGCGCTCCCGTTGGTCCCTCAGGAGCCTGCTCAGCAGAGACTCTGACTGGGAGAGCTGCAGGTTAGTGTGCTGGATTCATCCCTAAATAACCAGCCAAAGATTAAAGAAATTATAATGAAATAAAGCGCTAGTGTGCCACATTCCTTCCTTCATTCATTCAGTTGACAGTTTTCTCTTTGAGAATGGGCTGACTCATCTTACAGCACCAGCACCTCCATAAGGTTCAGTGGCTTAAGGAGAGCAACCACACCGTCAGCACTATGTTTGACTGTCTCATGGGTATTTCACACAATCAGCTTTGTCAAACCTCAGCCAATTTGCATTCAGGCCTTCTGAGACCAGATTTGGCTGCAATGACTGACTGGAGTGAGTAGCCTCTCATTTGTGCTGGGTGGTTGGGAATTAAAAAAAAAGCTGTACATCTGACAGATTTACGCTCAGTCGACTTTTCTCAAATGCTACAGAAGGTCATCTATTTTGGATCAGGGTGGCATAAATTAGCTAATGGCTAAAACTAGTGATGACAAATTACTCTGTCAAAAAACTTGAGTTGATTCATGCTACACTATGACATTATAAAAAAAGAAAGAAAAGCAGGCTACACTCGGGTGGTTGAACTTCAGTGAGGAACAAGAAATGTCCTTGCTACCCTGAACTAAGAAATCATACATAGCTACTTAATACAGTATTCCCTGCAATTGATTGGTATTTTAAAAGAATAGGATACCCTTTAAAGAAGGATGACCTGCTAAATAAGAGAACGGCAAGGTTGTTTAAACTGTAAACAAAGAAATGAGACGGCTGTTGTGGCAATGAATAAGAACAGAGCTGGGTCACAGGGAGCTAGAGGCGGGGTTCATGCGCCATTTATCCTTCCTCTGAAGCATGACATCACTTTTAGCCAATGCGAACAGGCTCTTAGTCTGATGATGTCACGCGAGCCCAATCAGAGGAGGTTCTGGGGACCACTGCAGAGGGTGATCCTCTTGTGCTCCACATGAACAGCTGTGCCCTTGTCCTCTTTATTTACACATCATTTTATTGACCCAGTTTAGGGCTGCAACTAACAACTAATTTCACTTTTGATAAAATGTCAGAAAATTGTGAAAAGTGTTAATCAGTGTTTTCCAAAGCCCAAAAGGAAATCCTCAAATATCGTTGTTTGTCCACAACTGAAAAATATTCAATTTACTGTCATAGAGAAATTTAGAAACTAGAAACAATTTACATTTAAGAAGCTGGAATCAGAGAACTTAAACTTCTTTTTCTTCATAAAAATGACAACGATTAATCGATTATCAAAATAGTTGCCAATTAATTTAATAGTATGCTTATAAAGCAATGGAAAGATTAAGGATTAAATGTTTGGTTAATCCTAACACGCCTTGTCAGAATACTGCTCCAGCCTATAAATGTCTAGGATTAAGTAAACCATAGATCAGATAAACTATGAAAGAAATAATTAACCCTATTTACTTGGGGCGTGCAAAAAAAGAGATTCATTCATATCGCAATTCAAGCTCTACAGATTAAAAATCGATTCATAACATTTTTATTTTTTTCTGTTTTGTAATGCCGTGTATACTATTACATAGGTAAAGTAACTACATGTACATACTCCGATTAATTTTTTAATTGAGAATCGGTTTTGAATAAAAAAAAAGATTTTCAATTGAATCTTAAGTCTAAATATCGATATCAAATTGTGACATTTTCTGAATCGTGCACGCCTACTATTCACACTTGGCACTAAAACTAATCTTTGGTCATCTAATTCTGCTTCAAATTTAAATAAATGATGGCAAGAAAACCAAATTGAGGACTTTGACTTTGAGCATGACAGGCTTTCCAATCACAGTAGATTTGCATTTTTCAAACAACTTGGACAAGACTGTAACATCTTCACCAAAGGCGAGCTGCTGCGCTCTTATGGCAAATGTTTATTTCTCATGTTTAACAGTGGAAAGTTTATTTGCTGATAAAATGGTCTGTGGGGAACTCCGCTGACACGAATGCCAATCAAGAGTTGTTGTGAACCGCAGTCAGTCAAAACTAAATCTTCTCATTATTGAATTTCATCATGTCAGTGGGGACAAGGCTGACATTACATGTTCTTTATTTGGCTTCCTTATAGAAAGTTATTGCAGCAGCTATGCAATAAGCCTATGATTATGTCAAAATGTCATTTGAGATTGAGAAGATCAGGAATTATGGGTGAGAAAATGAGGTCTTGCAAGTGAGTACTACATAGTCTTGGTAATCGTGTTATAATTCTATAGTTACATATAGTGATTTTATAAGTATTATTGAAACTTGTGTTTTAACTTTTAAATAAAGCAGTCTTTGATCAACTTTAAACACTGGTTAGATGCAAGGCCAGGTCTAAAGACCCCTGTTGACCTATTTGCACGGTTACAGTGTTGGTCTGAAAGACGTACATGTCTGAACAGGGTCTATACATATATCATGCCTTAAAACCAGGCCTGCTAAAAGGCACCTTAGACATTAGGCCTGCATTATTAATCCTTGTAAAATGGTGACCTCACCCTGTTCACGATTTAAATTTTAAATAATTTAGATTTTTTTTTTAATTACTTTGATTCTCATTGAATTTTATGAGCTACATCTTTCTTTTGTTAGTTTTAAAAGACTGTATAAAATAGGTTAGGGTTAGGCATAGGGTTATTCATTGAAGCTTTTATGTTTACAGGCTTGTGGTGATGCGTAATGTGCTATAGGTGCCAAAGAAAATCTGTTTGGTTCTGCCAATTTGTTTTGTGTTGTCATGGTTCATGTGTGCAACTAACCTCCCACTTTGTCAGGGGGGGAAAAAGAGCAAGAATCGTGATATCAATTCTAAGCTAAAAATATTGTGATTCATATTTTTCCCTGTATCGTGCAGGCATATAGACAGATTGTTGCACAGCAAATTACTAAAATAGGGGGACCCATAGAATATGTATCAGAAGAAGAAGTAGGAATGTATTCTCCCTAAGTCCCGCAAGGGGCAATTCATTTTTTCACTCTTGTTATATACAGTATATCCACACACACAGGCCCAAATACAGGTACAACCATGCAGGAGAAAATGGAGAAACATCCGAGTGAGTGGGCCGCCTCAAATGATGGCGCCCATAGCAGTGATAGGATTCAGGGAGGACACCAAAAGATTTTTGTTGCTAAGCTTGTGAGGCTTCTAAGCAAATTAGATGTCAGAGGTGGCTTCAATGGTTTTCTTGTGTTTTTAGTTGTATCTTCTGTGCCTGTCAGTTTCCACCTTAGTCAATTGAGGCATTTTATTTTAAAACATCTAATTCAACCCAAATATCTTTCTTCCTGACCGTGGCCAGAAATGACAAATCTGCTAGTGTGACTACTTGCAGTACAAGGACACTGATGAAACAGTCAATACCTTTGTATGTTCCATAAAAATCTCCAACATAGTGACCCGCTGACTGATTGCGATTGATTGTAATTGCGACCTCGCTTTATTTTCTGCCACGTAGTATCGGTTCAGCTTTGACTTTACCTGGTTCACATAGTCTACATAAAGTTTAGTCCAAATTCAGTTGGTTTGTTTACATTCACTCTGTCTGATTATCAATCCAATTTTGGAGCTGATTTCAGATGTTCTTCTAGAGTTTATTTCACTGTTACTGGTCAGTATGTCATGGCCAGCTCCATTGTATTTACTTTGAACCTGTGGTTTTTTGGTAATGATCTTTTTTTTAGTGGTTTGTTTTACATTATGGATTGTGCTTACCCTAGACTCTGGTGTTTATGCCAGAAGCTACATCTGATTAGCCAGAATACATTACTCGGCCCTTTCTCTTGCTCTGTTGAAATAAGAAATTTTCTGGCAGAAAAGAAAAGACATAGAAGTAGCACTTTTACATTGCGTATATCCAACTCCTGAACATTTATTCCGCTATTCTTCTAAACTCCATTTAGTGTCTGTCTTGCCCCTTCCTCGATTTCCACCCAGCTCATGAAACTCCACGCCATTATTATAGGCCATTGGCAAACCTCAGGAAAACAGATTACACAGAGGGAGCCTGGATGGTGGAGATGTTGGCCTAGCTCAGCCCAGCCTGGATTATGATGTGGACTCTAATCCAGAGGGATGGACAGAGAGATTGAGGGTTAAGGGATTGCATGGGCTCTGGGCTATGGCCAGGTGGATTCACCACAGGCAGCTATGGTCTGTGGATTTACAATGTTAGTCATGTCTAACCTGTTTAGTTTTTTTGTGTTTTTTTTACTTCCATCTGACATTGTGAAGGTATTCATCACAAGTAATAAGAAGTCTAATAACATCTCTTTTTTTTTATTTTGGACATTTAATTTTTTGAAACATGTAGACTGAAATAGGGCTGTATAACCTGGGGGCTGTATAATCTGCCGAGAATGTACTTGAATCAATTTTGGTCTATATAATATCAGAAATTAGTCAGACGTTCTTATGACAATTTCCCAGAGACCAGAAGGTGTTTGTCAAGCTGCTTATTTCATCCAACCAACAGTCCAAAACCAAAATATATTTAAGTCACTATCACAGAGGAATAAGAAATAGGCATATAGCTACATGTGAGGAGTCGGAACCATTGGAATTTTGGAACTTCTGCTTAAAAATGGCAAAGGCCTACCCACCAATAATAAAAATATTACACTAATTGTTTACTTATGGGGATCAATCTAAGTCTCTTAAAACACACAGTACATGTGTTGGAAATGCTACAGATCCCCATATATGAATCTGAAAATTTAATTTCTCACGCTTGTTTTGGTCCTCTGTTTGGTTATGAATAGAGGAAGCATACAGAGCATGCAATAGTCACGATTTCACATGCTGAAAAAGGCATCCATTACAAAGATAACTATGTTGGTAAATGTGATTTGTGGTCCCTCTTAATTCAGATAAACCCCCTCAGTTTGGACTATGCCTTGACTATATTTTCCTCATTGGTTCCCCCAGTTTAGCACCACCTAACTATAAAAAAGCAAGGCCTGACTCAACACATGGAGCCGCCTCCTCCTCTTCCCTCCCTTCACCCACCCTCTCCCTTGTTGCAAAGGGGATTACGGATGGACGCAGAGACTGCAGCCCGTTACTGGATCCTGCTAACGACATAAAGAGCAGCAGTCCGTCCGGTACCTGGCTGCAAAATGCAGTGGAGGTCGGCAAATATGAGAAAATAACATCCGACCGCTGGACGGTGGACGATGGGCGCATTTCTACCCCGAGACTGAGCGATGAAAACAAGGCAGAGGAGCGGACAAACACCCCTATAGCGTCTGGCTTGCTTTAGCGGCATACACACATACACAGACACGCCAGAAACACCATATTGATACAATAGTGAGCTGCAGCGCGTGAGTGTTCTTGTGGATATCAGTTGGATCGCAAACGCCTCATGACATGTTCGAGTAAGTGATAAAAGAGAGTCTCCTCTAGTGTAATGAATAGCCTACATGCTATGCAGTGATCTCTCTGTGGTCCTCATATCCCGTCCATGGATGTGTGTCGTGGTCAGATGACTCACAGCTTTGCAAATCCTACTGATGACATGGGTGAGACAGGTGCTAGTTTGTGTAAAAACAGGTGTACAGCCACAGTCTATTAGCAGTGTGAACTGATAGCTAGCTGTAGGTTTATGTCCATGCTGTCGGTGCTCATTCATTCTAACGTTACTAACGGTAAAGCACCTGCCAACCCATTTCACTGACCATAGCAGCCGCCACCCTTGCACAATCTACTGCTTCGTGATTTTAACGAATTGTATAATTCGTATGAATTATCATATATTGCGTTATTTGCGTGTTTATTCAGTTATATGGCTATCTAGTGTTATTGGACTGGATTGTTTTTGGTAGCTGGACGGTTGTGCTAGCTGTCTCGACAGCTCATCTTTTTCGCTCGCTTCGCTTTATTATTATTATTATTCAAGGTTAACTACACCAGATAGTAGCCTACCAGAGATCCGATTTGACAATTGTGACACGTTATGTTGCCGGTTAGACTTTTACATAATGTGCTGCTGACGGATTGTAAACACATCATGGCAGTTTCACAGCATGCTCACACTCAGTTGCATTGACCTACCGTTGCGCACAACAAGCCTCTTAACAGCAACCTGCTGCCCGATTGTGCTAGAAGGTGATCATTTGACTCCCCCTTTCCCTCTCTAGCTTCCGTCACTGACACCAGTAGTGTGCTAATATTGAGGGGGGATGAGTTAAAACGTTGGATAGACACCAGTAAGAATGATCTCGTGTTGCTTGGTTAGACACCTTGGTTGCATGAGTCAATCCTTTTCTCAACCAGCATGTTGTGGAGGGGATGGGGAAAGTTGCACAGGATGCTGACCAACTTGGACTGCATCCTCTTCTCAGTAACCACTTTTTTTTAGAGAGGCTTTTTTGCCCAACTCCACCCTTTCACCACTCAGTCTAGTTAAGACTCCAGTTGGGCTAGAGAAAGAGAAAACTGAGAGCTAGATATTCATACAGACTTTAATTGAGGGATTCACCACTCGCAGCATAAAAAGGACGGGGAATTTGTACAATAATCATCTTCATCAATATGGAGGGAGCAAAAACATGACAGCTTGTGTCAAAGCAATGGTTAACTCTATTGGCGATAGTTTGAGGTAAGCACGTGTTTGGTGTGTGCAGAGCAGTTTGGTTCAAAGGGAGTAAATTAGGTGATGAGTAGTGGGGAAATGTAGCCCAGAAGCAGCCACTGCAGCATACTGTTGAGTAAGTGAGCAGAGCATTAAACAAGTTGAAGGCTATCTTATGTGTAGAGTTTACTTATATAAAGCAAGAACGTGGGCAGCTACATCTAATTCAAGGTGTCTGCTTGGGATAAGGGAATGGACAGTGGTAAACAATTGTGTGTGTTTAAAAGACAAATGCGCATTTCTAAGATGACTAATGGTGATAGTGGCGGTTGTTTTGCTTACAGAGGAATGAGGTGAAACCATGGAAACTGTGTTGTGGCTTAAACATAGTAATTTACACTTATCACTGGCCTGAACATTAGATGCAAATGTTTTGGCAGCAGTATGACCCTGATGAGGACACTAGAGTCTGAACCATTATTTTGTGTTTAAAGGTGAAGTCAGAATTTCTAGAGAAAGAATGTTATTTGAATTAAACACCCAGAAAAATTCATATTTGTATACCAAGTTGGCAAAGTAATATTTCCAATCTTATTTACATTTTATTATAATGGTGTAACTCTGTTTCTCGTGGGAGAGGGAAGAGATATTTGCTGAATTTCAGAGATAAAGCATATCAAATGTAAAATAAAATCAATGGCAATCATAAATAAATGGATGTCTTGAAATTGTTTAGTCCTTTTTAGTCGATTGTCATAGTTGTTATTGGTCACATTTCTGTCAACTGACAAATTGTTTGAGTCCTGCCCATCCTGTTAATTCAAAGTCATGACAACTGTGTAGCCTTTTTCTGCGTTATCTATGATGGTGCGTTTAGTCTTGATATTCCTGGTAGTGTATTTCTAAGGGGAAATGCGGGTCTTGTGTTGTGTAGTAACACTTCTTGATTGGACAGTCTTCTTGATTTGACAGTCTTAAGTCCCATTACTGAAAGGCTTTAAATACCCTGACTGTCTGGCTGCTGTACCAGTCAAAGTTCAGCTGATCAAATTGTTTGTTTTTTCTCTGGTCTTCAGTAGGCAGTTTGAGATGGCATGCTGTTATCAAATAGGAAACGCCCGCAGCTTTTAATTTTGAATTTAAATATGAAATGAACTTACTTCTCTCTCTCTCCTCTGAGTTAAGTCTCTCTCTCTCTGTCATTTTTTTTTCTCCAGTACGGCCAGTAACTCTCCACGTAGCACCCCCGGCAGCTCTCCCTCCCTGCGGCGCAGGGTCCTCGGGGGAGGCAGGGCCAGTGAGAGTGAGGGAGGAGGAGAGAAGAGCAGCATTGGAGGAGGAGGCGGTTCAGATAGCCCTCTGCCCTCCATACCTTCTGCCTCCTCCCTCACATCTGCCTACCCACTTGCTTCTCGCCACTTCAGCCGCAATGCCAAGGTAACTCACAATATCCGCTGATTAAGGTGATATGATATAGATGGGTGCTTAGCTTAATTTCTAAATCTACTGCTGGCGAGAGGTCTGTAGATATGGAGAGGTGAGGCTAAAGGCAAGCGCTTACTACCAGTGCTCCAATTCAGTATACAGTATGATTGCTATGTAAGCTTCATGTGTTTGCGTAGAAGACTCAAATCTCTTATGGCATCGCAGTGACATAACTAAATCAAACATGTTGATAATATACCATGACTATTTATTCTGCAATCTTGTGGTGTCTTATCTAAAGACTCAAACCATTTCTGTGAGGACTTTGGACAGTTTGATCTAAAACATTTAATAACAAGCTAACAAACAGTTGCACATGAAGGCATCATTCTAAGAGATTTGGATCTGAATTTTAGCTGCATTTTCTGTAATGCAATGCTGTAAACTAAGAATGCTTTCAAAAATCGAAGTATTAATAATTTATTTTCATCCATTAACAAAATACAGTGAATGAACAGAAGAAGAATCTAAAACAAATCAATGTTTTGTGTGAATACACTTTTTCCTCAAGACAGCATCAGTTCTTCTTAGTACACTTGCACACAGTTTTTGAAGGAACTCGGCTGGTAGGTTGTTCCGAATATCTTGGAGAACTAACCACAGATCTTCTGTGGGTGTAGGCTTCCTCAAATCCTTTTGTCTCTTCATGTAATCCCAGACACACTAGATGATACTGAGATCAGGACTCTGTGGGGGCCATGCCATCACTTCCAGGACTTCTTGTTCTTCTTTACACTGAAGATAGTTTCTAATGACCTTGGCTGTATGTTTAGGGTTGTTGTCCTGCTGCAGAATAAATTCGGCGGGGCCAATCATACAACTCCCTGATGGTATTTTATGATTGATAAGCATCTGCCTGTATGTATGTAGATCCGAAGGGGGAGTGGAGGGGGTACAATTTCCCTTAAACGGGAGTTTCAAAAACTCGTGCTTTGACGACCGTTATCTGCCGGCCCAAATAGCAACGCAGATTTTGGTGCCACTGAAAGTCCTTCTGTGCTGCTCTCTGATGCTAAGAAACAGACGGTAGAGGCAACTGAAACATCACCTAACGCATGTAAACGCCAATAAACACTACACTTGGCAGCAGATAATGTTAGCCTAACGTTAGTTAGCAGCTGGATTAACACTATTTCACTGTAGAGAATTCCAACAACAGTCTGCAGCTGCCGTTGTCTGAAAAACAACACGGGGGGTGGTGATAAATAAAGAGGTGTCACCTTTTTCAGCCCTTCTGAGTTTACAGGTATGTCCTATGTTTTCATGCATAGTTGAGTTGCTTGGTCTTGTTTCCATGTCGGCTTTTTGGCGGCAGCTTTTCCGTGAAGACCACTTCTGGCCAGACTTCTTGGACTTAGTAGATGGGTGTACCTGAGTACCACTGGTTTCTGCAATTTCGGAGCTGACCTCACTGCTGGACATCTCCTGATTTTTGAAGGGAAATAAGCTTGAAGTGTTTTCATTTGCTGCACTAGGTTTCCTAGGCCGATCACTACGATCCTCAACGTTGTCTGCTTTTTGCAAGTGTGCCAATGAGAATTGATGCTGGTTTGAAGGCAGAGGGTAGTAACGCCAAGTATTGATGTGATTTATTTCTTTTGTTTGATAACTACATTTGTAAATTGAGAATAAAAACAAACATGATATCTTTATATATATCTGTTAGTGAACTTCGTGGACTTTAAAATGTTGGCATGTTTGCTCTCTGTCAATTTACCCAGCCAGTTCCTGTAGTTCTGTATGCCTGAGGGTTTCATACAAGCTTTCACATCTCTTTTATCTCAGTCTCATTGTTGTGAAAAGAACAGCTTGTTACTAATGATACTAATGACTGTTCATGACAGATGGTCACTGACACGCACCTTTTTTAAATGGAGAAGTGCTGAAAACAAAACCTCAGGTTACATGAAACAGGCTTAGCATGTGGCCCTGGACTGGCAGGATCACATGCATACAGATATTGAAGTTTGTTACTTTTTAATACTGTTAACTACTAAATAAGCTGTTTGTTCTTTTTACAGAAAATGCAGAGCTGGTACAATGTAAGTACACATTAACAGCCTTTCATTTCACATTTCCACTCAAGCTACATGATTTTGCTGAGGTTTGTGTGTTTGAGTTCCGGTTGAGTGGAACTAGTTACCAAGTAAAATGCTTATCAATGAAGAACTGTTAATCTTTTAGATATTAAGCCAAACATTCCAGCCTAGACCTGATGTGCTGGTTAGTTGTGGAGTGAAATAACACGTTCCATTTCCTGTCCTCACCCTAAGGTTCTCAGTCCTACATACAAACAGCGGAACGAGGACTTTCGTAAACTCTTTAAGAAACTTCCTGACACAGAGCGACTTATAGTGGGTGAGTGAGACACATACTGTAGGTGTTAAAGTTAAAACTCTGTACTGAGCTAATGTGAAGCGAGCCACCCCTGTGGCACCACACACTCACAAAGATTGAATACATCAACGTCAGACCCCCTAAAATAAAATGAACCTCTTGAATTGTTATTGTTGAATTGTATTTTTTGAAATAAGCCAGTTCCTTTCATTTTAATTGACCTCTTTTCTTTTCTTGTTCCTTTCCTCAGACTACTCTTGCGCTCTGCAGAAAGACATACTGCTTCAGGGCCGCCTTTATCTGTCAGAGAATTGGCTCTGTTTCTACAGTAACATCTTCCGCTGGGAAACCACTGTAAGTCAGGGACACACTGTGTACACATTTGCACGCGCAACCTAGTTAATGTCACACCTGCAATCAGATAAGAATTTCTTTTAAATGCACTTGTTTGCAGATCAATATAGATAGACTCAGGCCCTTGTTGAGATAAGACTATTGTGCACAGGAATACACACTGAAGCATACAAACAATAAATCTTTCTCCTTCCCTGTAAAGATCACTATCCTGCTGAAAGACGTGACCTCTATGACCAAAGAGAAGACTGCCAAGCTCATCCCAAACGCCATCCAGATCAGCACTGACAATGAGAAGGTCAGACTCGAGCACATTGAACTAGTTTGGGCCCATTTTCAAAGAACTGAAGACTTCTAATTTTAGTCCAAAAGCACATTTCTGTAGTTGTAATGACACATGATAATTTATCCTGTACAGTTTGGTTGCTGCTACAAAAGCATGACAAGTGATAGCTGTTGAAATTGTTTACTTCAAAACCTGTTTTTGCTAGTGAAGCAGTATCAAATGAGCTGACTTAACTTTATCCTTACTGGGTGTAACAAAGTAATCCCAACAGAGGGAAACCATCAGTCCAAATAACATCTTTCTTCCTTCCTGTCCCACTGATAATGTCCCTCTCAGCACTTCTTCACGTCTTTTGGAGCAAGGGATCGCAGCTTCATGATGATTTTCCGTCTGTGGCAGAACGCACTGTTGGAAAAGGTACAATCTCCTCTCCCACCCGTCTGCCGGTTTATGCTTTTGCATGGTGGGACACGGCTAGTAGTTATCATCTTAAAATAGAAAATTGTGTCAACAAGGTAGAGATGGCCTCAAACACAGGCTTGGGGAACAGTTCAAATCACTGTTATTTGCTGCATTTCAACATAGACATTTAGTTGAACAGCACTGGTGCAGAAAGAGCAGTTTAGGAATAAAGCCCATGGCAACAGACATGAACTATTGACTTAATGTTTCACGTGTTAAAGGCTGTCAAATAAACATGAAATCACTGCCAAGAACAATTATCAAATACTTTATCAGGAAGAGAATCAGATATGTTAACTTCATACCTACTTGCTGATCAGTTGTCATAATGGAGATTGACAAAATTCAACATGGTCTATCTGAAGGCTACACATTTCAAAGTCTGACAACAACAAATAGATTGATTTTCTATTTTAATGTCATAAAAAAGATAAATCTGGGGGTTGTGAATTTAGTTGTTGTATTATCTTGATCATGAAATGGCTGAGGGGATGTCCATCGGGTATCAGGCCGCAGGTCATTTTGATCCTAAATAACTACTGAACAAGAATATTTGTGTTTATTTTACAGTCTCTATCCCCTAAGGAGCTCTGGCACATCGTACACCAGTGTTACGGCACTGAACTGGGCCTCACTAGTGAAGACGACGACTATGTCTCCCCCACCACCGAACACATGAACGGCCTACTGTGAGTGTTTCCTGTGTAAAACCATGCTAATATATGGTGCAGTGCGTTCCATTTGTATGTGTGCATGTTAACACACTGACTGAAAGAGTAAGTAGTTTGTGTGAGGGTCATGTGTAATTGGTCATTTCTTTCTGTGTTATTTGAGTATGTTAAAACATTGTGAACATTTTAAGATTTTTCGAGTAAACAATTGCGTTGTCTAAAACAGGAATGCCCTTATTTTATTTGATAATATTATACTAAATACAATTGGTTGTCAAGTTTAAGAAAACTACCATGCATCATTAATTGTGCTGTCTCTTCTTTTGACAGCGCTGGGAACTTTTACTATACTAACTGACATTTAAGCATTATTTACATGAATAGATACCTTACTAGTATAACAAAAGGATAGAAAAATGTTACTAATAATAATAAACTAATAATATTACTGTGTTTACTTGTTAAAATAGTAAAAGCAGGAGAGAACCTATTCAAGTTAATAATTTAAGTTTCATGAACTAGTGTGTTTTATGTCAGCTTGCTTACCAATTGCATTAAATGCCTGGTTGGTTAAAGATTGTTAACAACTAGTTCTAACCAGCTCTAAGTAGCACTTGGCTCTTTCTCTCACAGAGTTTCTCTGTATGTGTATCTGTCTCACGCACTCTCAATTCCTCTCCCTGTGTTTCCCAGGCCAGGAGACGACTCTGTGTCGGTTACAGACTTGCTAGACCTGAGCTCAGTGTCGGTTCCCTCTACGGGCAGCTCTCCCCCTCCCCTGGTGCCCTGTGGTCTAGCCAGAGCTCCCTCCGCTACCAACCTTGCGGGCTCCTCTCTCCCTTCCTCTGCCTCCTGTCTGCCCATAGAGGTACCTTCGTCTTCTGGACGCAGACTCAGCTCTGACCCCATCGAACCCAGCCCGCCCAGCTCCCACGGTTCAATGCCATCCACCACTCCCACCAACGCCTCTGCCTCTGCTCCAGCCTCTACTGCTGCTTCCTTTGTGAGTGTTCTTCTGGACACCCACACATACACACATTCAACATTGCAAAACCCGATCATCATTGTTTGCATACTCTGATCTTGTCAGATGTCTTTTTATATTATTATTTATTACTTCACATGCAAGGCAATTGAGCAAGTACTGTAAAAGCTGCACCAGCTGCAAGGCTTGTTGCACATTCAGAAACTACAGGTTCAACTACAGCATCAAATGCATAGAGTAGAGACGTCCATTTTAATAATCGGATTTATCACAGACAAGTCAGAAAAATCTGCTCACAAATTCATCTGCTCCTGCTGCTTGTGTTTTAAGAGAGCAGCCTAACGTTTACAGACAGCTGACTGGCTAGCATTAGCAGCCAGGATGGACTGAATTAAGTAGAATCCACACACTGCTCCGTTGACTCCCTTTGCTTCAACTCTTATAAACAAAGATAATACCTCGTCAACAAACTCAAACAGAGAGCTCAGATCCGTGTGCAGAGTCTTCTTTTCGGTCTGTACCTCACTTACTTAGATGTGACCGCTATATTCACTATATAGCCAGAACCAGCTAACCAGCTGGAGTCACAACAGTTTCATGCAGCAAGTGCACACATTGTGTAACTATTCACGTAACATTTATTGCTCTGTTGTTGTGACTTAAGACAGCTAACGTAGCAGCTATCATCTTGGGCAACTTTTTGACTCTCTGTGCAAGAACTAAATCTAAACCTACAATATTATTATTAGTATTTTGCAGTGTAATCAATGTTCAGCTGACACATGTGGTGGAATCTGTGTTAGTGTAATGAGTAATTAAAAACTGGTATGTAGCTATCTAGCTGTGAATGATGTTGTATATGATTAACAAATTATATTTGTACACTTTCCAACATATCAAGTACAAGCACACACACACACACATTGAGATCATTCATTGCAATCAACACTCACGTGCCACACAGTACTTATTTCAGCTACGGTAGCCTTCATGCTTCTAAAAGCCGGTCTCTTGCTCTTTCCGATAGCCTTTTTCTTTTTCTGGGCGAAGACAAAGACTCCTGTTCCTGAATTTTTGAGTTTAAATATGTGTGGTCCGCCATGTTTCCTTCGTCAAACTTGCTGGGGTCGGGAAGTGACAATACCCATTAGCAGATTAGCAGCACCTGTGAGTTTTTCTTAGGACAGCGAAAACGCGAAAGGCGGAGCAGTATGTCCCTTACTGGCTAACGTATTTCAAGATGGCGCATATATATTGAGTGTCTACCCCAGTTCATGCAAATGGAAATGTAAAATATTAAGTCAAAAGGAATACTTGGATTTGATGGTGGTGGTAAATATTCATGAATAATGACACGTTTGTTAACGGGGAAGACCGATTTTAAAATGACTAAACACTAAAAAAACTAAACGCAACTAAAACACGTTACACACTGGACCTTTTTAAAGAAGGCAAAAATAATGCAGTGGATAAACATAAAATCACGTAAAACAGAAAAGAATTAAGTGAAATACAAATACAAAGATCAGAAATACCAGAGAAGAAATACAGGATGCATTTAAGTAAGGATGTGGATGATGTGTTGTTCCGGTTGGTTCTATGTACAATCAGTTCTGCTCAAAAAACGTCTGCTTTGGTAGTTTCCCCTGCAGTCTTGATCTACGGACAGATCAATGCCAAGCTAAAGTGAATAAATGGAGTGCTGTGTTGACAGTCTGTGGTTTTACATAAATTGCACAGCTGCATTGGCATGTCTGCTTAGGCCGCGTCAACACTAGGTCAACTCAGCTGAGGCCTCTTTACTCTCAAGTCATATGACAATGGGGTGATTTCCCTACAAACCTCTTGCTAACTCTACCCTTGTGTGTGTTTTCCTTCCCCCTCATTGCATCAGAATCTGGAAGAGGGTGTGGACAGCCTGTCCGAAACAGCCAATCACATGCTGCTCCCACCAACCACCAGTCTGGGAAACCTCTCCTCATTGGACATCACCAACGATGAGGACCTGCCCACAGATCCCAGCAACTCCTCTGACACGCAAGAAGAGAGTGAGTGTTGTTTGGGTAAATAAACCACCCCAAGAACCCACTGAGATTAAAAAAGTGTTATATGAAGTTTTTTTAATTTAATTTTTAATTTAATTTTTGTCCTTTTTTAATTAGGTGAACTACAAATTAAGGAAAATACTATACATGTCTTCTGAACTTGCTTTATTTTTTTTTTAGATTAGGGCACCAATGCTACTTTAAGGACTTTTAAACTCATGGGATTTTATGCGGTTACACTATTTTGATACTCTCTTCTCGGTACATGTAGTGCCCTTTTAATTTATAAGAACTAAGCTTGTCTTTATAAATGGTGTTAACCGTTATCAAAATTCTATTATTTTCCCTTCCTTCTTCCTCAACTCTGAACGATTCATTTGTTTCTGCTTCATTGCTTCCAACTCTTCTTCCTTCCACAGTAATTGCAGGGATGGTTTTTCAAACATTATTGTGGATTGATTTACTGCCTTTTGGGTAAATCTGTTCTTAAATACAAAATAAGTCCTTTGGAAGTTAGTAGAGGTTTTTTTGGCACATTGTCAGATGATTAACCTAAAATTGCCTCCAAGTTGAAAAGATCGTGATATGATTGACTAGAGGTTTAAGTACATATAGCATATTTATTAGCAGATGTTAATGTGTAAACCAGAAACTCAGTGGGCCTTTTTCACCCTTTTCCCTGAATTCATTTGGCAAGTAAATCTTAATTATAGGTGGAGTAAGTGTGATTATTATAGTGTCATCTGTGCCTTTTTAAAACAAATGTGTGCAAGAGTCTTAGTGTCATTTTTAAACGATCTGAGTGCATTAAGCGCATGTCGCGTTATGGCGTGTCCAAATTCACTTTTGCTAGTGTGATGGCGGAATAAAGGGTCCTTGTGCCAGGCGCATGGTTCAAAAGGGTTGTACTTAGTTTCTTCATTAATTCATAGGTGGGTTTTGCGCGTACCATGCACTAAACCAATCGAAGCGTCTTCTCCCATTCCCTTTAACAGCCAGGCGCGTTTCTACCTTTGCTCTTTGCTATTTTGGTAACGGATTAATAGTTTTATTTGTAATCTTTTAAAACTTTTGCATCTTTGTGTGCAGCTGTGTGTGTGTGTGTGTGGTTGTGTTGTGTGTAACAAGCATGGTGTGTGCGCGCTGTGCTTGAGCCTAGGCGCATTTTACTAATTGGCTGTTAAAATAACAATAAAATGCTGCGCTGTTGACTTTAGACCAGGTCACTTCCCACTCCCTCAAGATAGCAATACTCCAAGAATACACATGAACATACCTCCCTGTATCCAGCATGCCCATGGGTGCAAAGCTATTGTAATGACACCCGTGCTGGACTTGCCCTGCGCCGGGTGCATTTTAGATGCATTTCAAGAATGACGATCTGCACAGGATTTATAACTCAGGACAAAAACAGGGTTAACTGTTTAACCACAAATATTGATTCAAAATAAAATCTAAAGAAGGTGGATCATTTCTGTTTCTTCTCGTCTTTTAGGTGAGGTGGAGTCGTTCTGCACTGACTTGAGCGGGCGGCTGCACATCAACACGGCGGTCCGCATGAGTGTAGACAAGCTGCACGACCTGCTATTCTCTGCTGACACACACTTCATCCAGCACCTCTTCTCCCAACGACACTTTACTGGTAGGTAAAACACACAAATATGATGGTCAAAACTATTTTCAAATTTTTTTAAACAACTCTTATTGATTTTAAAGGATTAGGGCACAGCGAAACTATGTTGACCTATGAAGATGTGATCTTCCTACATTGCTTAGAACACATTAGACAGAACTTGCATTAACTTGTTTCTTTTGTGTAAGAGAGCAAGTTTTTCCTGTTGAATCTTTGACAGTTGGAGGCTATTGTTTGTTGTTGCTCTGTTGTTTATTGGACTATTAAGGCTGCTGTCAGTGAATCCTGTCTGTCCCTGGAACCTGATGTTTGGCTAAAAACCTCAACTTGCCATCTTCTAATCTGTGGAAACATGTTTTAGATGATTTATTTTCTAAAAAGGTTTTGTTGCTCGTGTGAAGTTGCTGTAGTACTAATTTATCCAGCTGATATTTACCAATGTAGTGAAGTACCCCCCTCCTCCCCATCCCCAAAAGACTTGTTGTAGCCCACTTATGAGAGGGCCGCAATAGCTGTCTATGCTGTGTTAACTACCCTCCCTTACTGGTTCTTGATTTCTTTGCCACTCTGTATTTAATGCCCTGCTTTGTGACTTTACAGAATTTTTCTGTTTGATAGACTGATACTTAAGGTCATTTTTGCATAAATGCTGTGTACACTTTTTACTTTTTCTGCAGTAGTTTAAAGGAAGACAGAGGTGAAGCTGTGAAGTTGATTTGGCCCGTGGCTTTCCCAGTTGGAAGCCCAGCCCTCTTGGGAACATTGTGTAGCTCTAATTGGGGCATTTCTTTCTTTCTTTTTCCTTTTATTTTGGAAGATCTGTGGATCTCTGTTTCTCTCCCTTTCCTTTCAACCCCTCTGTCTCTCTTGGTCTCTCTCTTTTTGATTTATTAAATTCTCAACCTCTCTTGCCCTTTTCTTATTTTCACAAAATCACTTTGGAATTTTTGCATCTTGTGCTCTCTGTTTGCTGATGTTTTCGGTCTCTTTTCTCTCTCTCTCTTAGACCTATCTGTCCGTGAATGGCAGCACGACAGCAGCAGTGGGAATTTCAGCCGTGTGCTTAGCTACACCATCGCCCTCAACAACCCTCTTGGCCCTAAGACTGCTCCTGTGGTGGAGACACAGGTCGGTCCTTGACAAACACTGGCTTTTTTTAGTTTACTTATTTAGCCAATTGGCACACAGGTTTTTCTAAAGGTAAATTACTGATACAGAAACACTCTGCTTGTTGATATCACAATGTAACATCTGCTCAGATTAAATCATTGCTGCAATCCAATTAAAACTATAACTTTATATGTCCCTTAGTTAAAAGATGGTTGCATTTCATCAGGAATAAAACTTTTTTTTTTTCCTTCAAAGCATTTTGTTGTCAGAATCTGGCACTCACTGCGATGCTACACTACTGCAACATTTAACCATAACAACTGCCTGGTGACACATTGTGACATGTCATTGTTGTTAATATTGTGCTAGTGTTTTTTGTTGTAAAAATGTAATTACGCTGAATACAGCACAGAGACTGAATGTTGTGAAATGGCTTTGCTTGGTGCTGCCCCTTGAGATGGGCGACTTTCACTACTCGATGCCAGACCCTTAATCTTTTGGATTTGTGTCTGGATTTCCAGGCTAACAAAGTTGGCCAATTATTGTCGTACACAGCTCCGCCAGTTCCGATGTCGGAAAGGTGCGGAGAGAGCAACAAGCAATTTTGATGAAGCATAATAGTGCCTTAACAGCAGTTTTTGTTTCAGTTCATGTCAGCCTAAGAAGCCAAAACTAGCAGAAATGTCTGTCAGTTGTATGCATTGGTTATGTATCTGAGGAAACTAAAGTATGCATACCATTAACTATGCACTTCCACTTTACCACCTGTTCCCAGACGTTGCATAAGAGCAGCGCCCGGGGCGAGTGCTACGTGGTGGACTCGGAGGTCATCACCTCAGGCATCCCCTACCAGGACTACTTCTACACTGTCCACAGATACTGCCTCACCTCCATCAACAAGCACAAGAGTCGGCTCAGGTAGGTTTGTTTTTGCTATCTTATTGGTTTAATCATTGTGGGTGGGATTTTTTTTGGGAGCTTGGAGCTTACCCTTTGAAAACCACATTCAAAACAGAAGAGCCACAAGTGAAAATCATTCTCTCCCCTCACATTGAATGCTTTGCTTTCCAATCCGAGTTTGTCTATTTCATGACTGTTACTGAAGTGTTGACTATTTTCAAGATAAGCTTTTCTTATGTGTGCTGGGCTAGACAACTGTTGGCACAGATGTTGTACTATCCTTCTTTGACTCAAAGTTTCTTTTTGATGTATATTAAGTTGATAATTCACAAGCTGCATAAAGGGCCGAGAAGGATGATGATGATGATAATAATAATAATAATAATAATAATAATAATAATAATGTTTTTTTATTAAACACAATATTAGGATAAAGAGCAGCACCACATGTTATAGAAGCTAGTAACATCAGTGCGGTAAGAAGTAAATAGGTTTAATGTTAATTATATACTGTAGTGTTCTGAAGTGCAATAGGAACACCAATGTCAAACCAGAGAGAGAGAGATGTAAATTATGATACAAACTGTAGTTGATGGTGGTAAAGTGCCTCGGCTTGGAGACCAGAAACTCTCATACTAGTTACCCCCATCAGAGCTTTCTTTCCCTTTGTTTTGTCCAGCATCCCTTCCTGATACTTAAAAAAAGTCAGTCTTAACAATAAACACCTACTGGTGATATTGCTTTTATTGCTAAGCCCTTTTTCCTTGGCCTTTTCTTTTCTCACTTCTGCAGACATTACTGCAGACTGACTACTATTGTATTTTATTATTTGACTTGATGGCACATCAGCACATTTCCAGTACAAGTGGGACTGTGTATGTCAACGTGTCACGATCAAAAAGCAAGGGCATCTTTCCAGGTATTTTGCACCGGCGTATAACTATCACATAGAGAAAAGAAAAAGGAAGATACAACTTGATTCACTAACAGAAGCCTTAATCAAACTAATTTTGCAATGAGAGTGCAAAAACATGTTTTTATTTAATTTTTTTTATTTAACCAGGTAGGCCTTTTCAGAACAGGTTCTTCTTTGCAATGGTGACCTGGCCAAGAAAAACATAAGCGTGTAGGACAACATACAGTTTCACATTCAATAAAATACAGGAATACAGAATGCAAAAGGCAACATGAAGTGCAGATTAACTAGACATTACAAAACCGGTGCAAGGTGAGGTGTAAGTAAGACAAAGGGTATACAAAAGTAATGAGGTTAATACAATATACACGAATAAACACTCTATAACATTGCTGAGATTTAGTGTAGAGCCAAACAAAACATGAACAGTTAGTGCAGTTTAAAGGTGCTCTAAGCGATGTTGGGTGACTTTACTTGTTGACATAAGAAGTATTTTCAAACCAAACAAGACTAGCTTGCCCCTCCCTCCACCTCATCCCGTCCCCTCCCTATTCCCTTCTGTGCTTTCACACTCTAACCTCCCAACCCCCACCCCCAGAGCCTTCTTGTCGGTTATTGGCTGGAACGCTGGAACACTGTTTGTGTATGCTTCGTGGTGCAAGTGGGAACAGTTTGTTTTTGTTGCCGTTTGTAGACCCTGGGCTGTCTACAGAGACTGTGTTTTTTTACAGTGTGTTCTCGGGACAGGCAGCTCGAAGATACTGAGGAGATGTTTGGTGTATGTGACAACAAATGTTCTAGCCTAAAACACGTGTGACATTGCTTAGTCACCTTAAAGTAAGGGCTTTGACTGTCAATGTCTGCTTCTCAGTAACCCTTTCAATAGTTGTCTTAATTTACAGCCTTTTTCCACTAATAATCTGGATGTAATCCAATCTGTGTAAAGTGTTTTTTTTAGGGTAATTTTGGGTGGCAGTAGCTCATTCTATAGGGAGTTTGGTTGGGAACCAGAGGGTTTCTGGTCCAAGTCCCCATACGGACCAAAGTACAGCGAGTGGATGGGACTGGAGTATTGATTTAATGCCAGAGCAAAATAGAGCATGTTGAATTGTCCTTGTGAAAAACATGAAAGAGTTTTCTTTGTTAACACATTAGATTGTCTATGTGTTTTTAAGCAGGTTTTGTTTGCTTGTCCTCTGCCCAGAGTTTCCTCAGACATCTGCTACAGGAAGCAGCCGTGGAGCCTGGTGAAAGCATTGATTGAAAAGAACACCTGGAGCGGCATTGAGGAATACTACAGACATATGGGTGAGTCACATGCTCGGCCTCTCTCACTTTATCTCTGTAAACACACAGCTCGTGGATACTGAACTGACCTATTCAGTCCAATTTCCCTTTTGTAAATAGCTGAACAAAAGTAAAGTGAAATTGCTTAAACGGCACACTCTTGACATGAAACCCAAATGCACAGTTTCATTTTGCAGACACAAGATCACTTCCTGTTGTCTGTTTGTCTGAATATGGCAGCTGGCATTATGGACCCCTATTAATAATGCTTGTGAGAATCACTCCTACTTTTCAACATAAATGGACAATGAGTCCGTTTATGTGATCCATGGTTTAAGTCTATTTAGATTTGACTAATAAACATTTTCTATTTTGACAGATCAAGGCATTTACAAACTAGTAATGGTAGTTAAAACACTACCTGAGCTTCAGTATCAATACCAAAATGATTTTTGATTTGTATTTAAATTCCCCTTCACTCCAACATGTGTTGTGCTTGTTACTTCACTTGACTTTACTGTGCCAAAGGAACAATCCTATATCCAGTTGTTAAACTTTTGAAATGAAAATATATGCATGCTTAGATTTATTGTTTTTACACAGTTATACAATAATTTTGCCCACTTAATACCCACACATACTTAAAATTGTCTAAAAATGTTACTCAATAAAGCAATGTCTGGTCAAAGAATAAAATACCAAGAATGGAACCAAGTTTTTAGCATGTGGTACAGTACTTGATACACTTTGATAATAAAGTGCTACTTTTTCTTATTTGGTTAGTATTTACTACTTTCCTCAAAATGTGTTCCGATTGGCTGTTAGCCATGTTTAGGCCATGTTGGGAAAGAGAGTCAGTATTTTTTCCCTTCACCTTACTTTCCTGTGTATTTGCATTCCTCCATCAATTTACATTCCCAATTGCAGAGAGCGAGGTGAGCAAGCTGGAGACGCTAATGCAGACTGAGGTTTCAGTGGTAACCACAGGCGAAGCAGTGGGCGCAGACGCTGCCAAGACCCCGCCGGCCTTGCGCCGCCGTAAACGCACGTGCTCTCGACGGCAGGGCGACAAGGAGCGAGAGAGGGAGGGAGGAGGCATGGGCAGCGGAGATCGAGGGGACAGAGGAGTCGGAGAGGAGAGGGACAGGAGAGACGCCAGTAAGTCTGCCAGGATACAGTTGTTGAGAAGTCAGTTTTTTGGACTTTAAATCTTTGCCACCAATGTTAAAGCTCATGCTTTGTAACAAATCAAAAATCCTGAATCAAGCTTCTGTGCAATACTACCCTCTAGTGGTTCTGTTTGGTGTAGCATTACAGAAACAGAAACCTTGCACTGCTGTGTCTTCATCAGAGTCAACCTAGAATAGGTGTAATTATCACTGGACACTCGGTTGAACAGGATTTTTAGGGTGGGAGTTGCCATAGTGAATCAAATGTTTGTGTTTCTTCCTTGAACATAATCGGATGTCAAAGAAATGAGAGAGGAATGTGCAGACAAAGTCTTGTACTTAGAAAGAAGGGGAAACTGGTCTAATTCATAAATAAAACTGTTAATAAGGTATTTTTTTAGCTATTTTGCCCTGTGGAACTTTGAAATTAATTATTCTTGGAAGCAATAGTACTATTAAATTGAATCACTGTTAGAAATAAAATATAAATTAAAAACACAACGATCACTAAAAAACCTGCCTTGTATATGTCATTTTTTTAGGTGCTCCGTATATAAAGCTGGGAGACCGTTCACGGGGTGAAGGTCCTCACAGTATATCCACCATCCTCCTCATCGTCAGCTTCATGTAAGTTCAAGTGTGTGTGTGTGTGTGTGTGTGTGTGTGTGTGTGTGTGTGTGTGTGTGTGTGTGTGTGTGTGTGTGTGTGTGTGTGTGTGTGTGTGTGTGTGTGTGTGTGTGTGTGTGTGTGTGTGTGTGTGTGTGTGAAAATCTATTTTTACTAGAATACAAGTCTGAATTTTGAATGACAGCAATAAAATTGTACAATTATATTTTGACTAAATATAATTTCCTTTAAAAAACTTGATTTATCCTCTTACCTTTTCATAACATTTAACTAGGTAATAAAGTCAATAGTTTGTGCTTGTGCATGTCATTGAGTCCTTGGATAACTGCAGCCTTTCTAAATCCTTGGCGTCTCTTCTGGTTGTGTTAAATCAAGGTTGTTTTCAGCATGTTTTATAGTATACAGCTACATTGACCGTATGAATCTTATGTCCTTTAACTAGTCATGGCACCCACAATAACTTACTTTGAACAGAGATGAAAACTTCTAAATAGAGATTGTGTTCTAAAGAAAGGGACTTTCTGAGTGTAGGAAATTAGTAAACACATAAAGTGTACACATAAAAGCATGTGTGTCCTTGCATGTGGTTCTTTTCCTTAGTAATACAGTATGTGCTTTCATCTATTGTGTAATCAAAGTAAAATAAAACAAGTCTCTGTCTGTCATTCCATTTTCACGGCAACCCTTCTGCTGACTTCATACTTGGCGGGTATATTGTTAAGGAAGGGTAGTATTGAGAGGGTTGCTCTTTAGATCTAAGGGAGATATTTATTAGTAGTGTGTTATTTACCACTGTATACTGTACACAGTGTATTGAAAGGGGTACCCCTTTTAACTGCCTCCGCCAAACGACATGCTGGGTACAGCTCACTCTCCGCTCACTCTCAGAACCCAATATCCAATGAGGAGTAAATCTCATCAGCGTCTGTGAGCCAATAGGCATGCAGCATGCGTCTACCAAGATCTTATAATGCTTGTGATTGGCTGTCTGATGTTACACGACGTAGAGGCAGGCAGGAAAAACTCTAATTTACACACAGAGACTGGGCCCACGTAGTAGGAGCTGAAAAATAAATAAAAAGATTTGTTGCATAATGTTGCAAGTTCTTTTTGTTTTATAAAATTAGTACTGAAAAATGTAGCGGCAACTGGCGTCAAAGTCACGGTTGAAAGATTTTGAATGATACCCAGCCCTAATCAGGACTCAGGGAAGCGCAGTCTTGAGTGTGAAGTTGTTTGGGTGAGCAGTTCTCGAGAAAGCTGCAAGCGACAATAGTGCAGTCCAGGTAATCGGCCCGTTCCAAACTGACACGTTTTGATCGGGCAATGCACTTAGTGATGTGGAATGTCGGGAGTCACCTGATCAAATCTCTGGTTTGATTGTACATTTTATTTACTTTGGGTTTCTGCTGTCTCGGTTCTATCCACATCTGAATGCTCCCTCATTCAGACATGTTGGAGATCGATCTTCTGCTTACTAACAGCCTCACACTGGCTTTCTTGCTATTTCTCTTCTTTCCCCTTCCTTTCTGCAATACTTCTTGTGAATAGGATCTGTATCAGGTTCGTATGAGAGGCTTTGATTTTTTAACACTGGCTGCAAAAATAAGAATTATGTAAATGACACAGGAAAAATCCACCCTTTTAAATACTCATAAGGTGCACTCAATTAACCATGAAGCACATTTTTGTTTTTTAATTCTTTCATACAAATTAGACTGCTGGAGGGAATTTAAAGTCTGTATTTTGTTGTCCCCAACATCCAAAGGACTTAGTAGTTTTTTATAACATTACAGAAACATTCAGTCTTGCTTTGTATTCAGTCTAGAAATCACATTTTTAAGTCACCTTCAGACTTGTAGTTTGGTTGGATTATTACTTCTGGTTTGCTTCATGTTCACTTGAGAAATTAATCAAATTCCGGTGACTGAAAGCAAGTATGCAGCATTCTGTAAGAGAAGATATAGGAGCTATATATATTTTACTTTTATACATTAAAACGAACGCAAAAGGACAAAAGCTCAGCACACCTCTTAACTTCTTTTTCCTTTTCAAAAATCTTTTTATTGATTTTTAACAATAAGGCATTGCACAATGAAAACATTCTCACAATGGCAGGTCATGTTCTTCCACATACAGTCCACGAACTTCTACTCCCACCCCCCCTAGCTGGTCATTAAGCAAACCAAAACAACTGAATCTTGGTTGCAGGTGTGACTACAGTGAACATAAGAGATGATAATCTGGTAATTACAGTAGTTGCATTACAATAGTTATATGAGGAAGAAAAGAGTAAATGAATACATTAGCGTCCCTGAGCAAGAGACTGAACCCCTGAAGTTGCTCCCCAAATGCTGTATGTATAGCTGTCCACTGCTTCTAATACTTAAAATGGGTTATCATGCAGTAATTGGATTTCTCTGCATTGTATGTGACAAATAACAGTACTTAATCCAACACCATGATAGGTCTGGCAATGCAAGACTAAGTGTAAGAGGTCAATGGCAACACCATATGGAAACCCTGAAAGGTGTTTAAATGTCTGAAATTAAATTTTGACAGGTCTTTAAAATCGGATTGGATTATTGCCATCATTGTTCGTTGCACTACCTTCCGTCTTTACTATGGGTTTTTGGTAAGGAATAAATCGGAGCACACCAGCTATTGTGTGAAGATGTGGTGTGTGGACTATGTGTGTAGTTGGCTCTTCTCATCTCTTCTCAAAAACAGCTACCTCTAGATGTAGTAAATTAAATTTTGTCTCTGTTAACGTTACTTTCATCAAATATGGGTAAGTGCAAGTCCAGCGAGATCTGGCCAGAGAACAGCGCTATTACTGCTGCCCTAAAAGCCACCAGCAAAAAGAGACACACACACACACACACATACATTTTTGAATGTAAAATAGGTCTTTGATTGCATTCGTAACGGTCTTAAAAAGTCCTAAATTTCACTTGTAGAAACCTGCAGAACCCCTGTACAGTAATGTATGATTGTTATGTCTAGAAAGAAGTTCTTATTCATGTATTAAGTTAGAAATATTGCACAATGACATATACATTTGTGCAGATATGAACAGGAAACAAAATACAAGACCAGTTAAATATTCCGCTTAGTAATGCAACATGAACAGAATGACAGAAGTAGTTGCTTGCAACATTAACATTTGTGACAGGGTGGATTTCTCCTGCAACAAAATAACATTGTGTTGTGAATAAGTGCTGGGTTGTGATGGAAGTGTCAAACATTGAAATATTTGCATCTTACTGTTGATATCTTACTGTTCTCTAAGTGATTTGTTGAAGCATTTTCACTGTTTTTGAGCCTTTTCATAACAGTCTGTCTTGTCTCTCTGTCCCCATCAGTCTGGTGGTGCTGGTGGCCCTCAACATGCTGCTCTTCTACAAGCTGTATGCTCTGGAAAGAGCGGCCCATACACTGGAGACATGGCACTCCTATTCTGTTGCTGACAGGTAAACACACCCCACCCTTTTCCATACAAATACAGACTCTCTGTTGTGTTGTGTTGTTGGTGTGTGGTTTCAGACTGAGTTATTCCTGTGGGATCTGAAGTGGATAATATTCCGTTATTGCATAGCAAAAAATCCTCTCTTGCCCTTTTGGTAAGTTAAGTTGATGAGTAGATAAAAGGCTAATTACTTTTTTATCAATATTAACAACCGATCAGATGCGTGAAAGGTGAAGAAGAACTATCCCTCAACTCTACGCAGTATTTTTATGTCTTTCAGCTCATACCTTTTTGGTTTTCACCGGCCACAAGTTTTACTGTTTTGGTTCACTCTTACTGTTCTCCTCAGCATTGTTTTTGGCTGTTTTTTAAGCAAAAACTTACACTACCTTCTCACCACCAAACAGCAGACAGACACAGTTAGCTACTAGCTGGTGTGCATAATGGAACATTTAGCAGCTAAAGAGCCATATATTTGACCAAATTGTGAGCAATTTTCACAGCTGAAAGAGAGTGAAAATTGGACTTACATTCATCTGGTCAAGAAAACACAATTTAAAATGATTACTAATTTTTCTAAGCATCTGCTGGATGTGTAAATGGGCAACTGTTAGCAAACAGGTTTCAGCAAAAGTGTCAGTCTGTAATATGTCAGTGTTTACGATGTTTTTCAGCTGTCCCCTATTGGCCAATGAATCAATCATTTTCAGGTTTAAGAAAACGCGACTAGACTGTAATAATTGTAATATCTCTGCTCTTTTCTTGTTCTCTCCTTTTCACTCATCCACCTCCCATGCTCTCCTCAGTCCTTTGCCCCAGACAGCTGGAGAGTGGGCTCAGGTCTTACAGCTTCAAAGGCAATTTCACCAGGCTCAGCTCAGCAAGTGGCAGCAGATCCTGCAGTCCTCTGTCACGCTTCTCGACCAGGTGTGTGCCTTGTGTTTGTGTGTTTCTATTACTCATGTGAAGTGAAATGCTTTAAGTGCACCTCTGCAGGGACCAGTCAGCAAGAAAGCACATGCGTCACACAAACAGCTTGTGCTCATACTGCATTAGGTCATCACAGCGTTATGTAATCTTGTATTTCTCACCTCCCCCACTCTCAACCTCCCCCACCACCCCATCCATGTTTATCTCCCAGATGAAGCAGTCTTTAGAAAAGCTCCACCGGGGTATCGTGGTCCCAGAGGTGCAGCAGGATCCCCCAGATGACACCCACACACCCTCAGAGTCCCCAACTGAGGCCTGAGCCGGGCCCCCACCCCTGACTGTCTCACATCTCTGAACAAACACTGGTAGGCTGGTAGACTAGAAAAGGGGCACACAGTGTGTTCTTTCCCTCATTTTTCAATCGAAAATACCAGGAGTAGGGACAGGGCAGGGGGACTGCATTACCCACAATTCTCCTTTCCAGACTGACTTGAAATGGCGACGTTCGGCTTCCGCCTCAACCAGTAACATCTTCAGTGAACTCGTTCCGACTGGAAGCCTTCAGGACCACAGCAATAATTTACCTGCAGCTGCAAGTCCCCTGTACATAGTGAATGGGAACGGGCCACTGGTGGGCCCATTCAGACATCCACTCTTCAAGAATCACAGAGACATTTCAAAATAGCCAACCGCATTTCAGAATAACTTTAAATCAGACCTCCTTATTTTCATAACCCTACATTTTATGACTATCACAGACTTCAGATCCTCTTCTGACATTGCAACATTTCCTCTGGATCAATAATTCTGGAAAGTGGGAGCTCTTCATCCTAGTCCTGAGAACAGTTAGGTACCTTTGCCTCTATAGTGAACGCCTGCTGAAACAAAAATGGGGGCGCCACCTGCTGTGCGGATGTGACAAACAAACACCCAAATAAGAGAGAGAGGAGAGGGAGCAGGACGCCTCTCTCGCTCTTTCCGTCTGGGATTTGTTCCCCCATGTTCGAGTTAAGCCCCCTCAAAGGCCCTGAATACTCCACAAAAGGGGACGAGAAACATTTCAACACCAGGCACTTGACACTAGTTTTAGATGTAAGTTATTCATCTGAAGATCAATCTCAAACACCATCCCACTCCTCCCAATCCCTTGGGAGTTTTAAAGAAAAATCTTTTTTTCAAAATCAGTGTGTTGGGACATTTGTTAGGACAGCAAGCTGCATCTGACTGGACTGTTACAGTATTTATTATTATCAGTGACTTTTGATCTGAAGTCCTGTCTTGCTCTGAAGAAGTCCTTTGGTGGGTATGTTGTGCTCTGATTTGCTGTTGCAGTGCGGACCAAGAGGAGCTACACGAGAATGATTACTGGTCACAGCAATAATGACAATAGTGATGCTAGTACTTTTTGAATGTTTCAAACAAAGTAGTATATAATATTAATATTGGTGAATTTTGTGTGAATGTGTCTAGAGGCAAGTGGGGAAAAAAAGAATAAGCAAAGATTTTGACTGACAGATGTGTGCGTGCGTGTTCACAAGAAGTCCTCAATGTTTCAGATGTTACATGTTCATATTTTTGGAGTTTATTTGGATATTTCCTTTTTGGTTTGATAACTCACTCGTTGTATCACACAGCCAGACATTAACAGTTAAGGATTTACGGTAGACTGGATCAGGTGGAAACCAAAATACCGGAACAGTCGGCGAGTTCGTTGTCCAACTGGGACGGCGGCTTCAAAACAAAAGGACCAATCAGAACTGTATAGGCCCAGGTGGGGGGGAAAAAAGGGAATCAGTTTTGCAGTATTGTTTTTTGTGTGTGTTTGTAAGATTCATTTGACTCACTCTCTTTTTATTCAATTCATTTTCTATCTTTATTATTTTATGTTGTTTATTTTCAGCCTTTCCTCTCCATCCGCTCGACTCTGGCCTCTGAAGATGTAACATCTTTTGTTTTCTTCTTCTCATCACTCAACCCCTCTCTTCCTCTCTTTCTTCTATGTGCTCTTCCCCATCACCCTCTCTCTCTCTCACCCCGTTACACTGAAAATGGCGGCTACAGAAGCATGTGGGCCACGCTGTGCATGGCCACACACGTATAACAGAGTGGTGATATATTTATTGCGGTAGGGGGGGAGGGAGCGGGTCTGGGATAGAATGAAAGACGGAAGAGGAGCAAGGATGATAATGTACTGTAAAGATGTGATTGTACACTGCACCATGGAGAGAAATGAAAGTTCTAAAACATGCAACAACTCCTCGCTCATCTTTGAGTCTGTTTGTCTTTAGTTTTTATAAGATTTGCGTCAGTGGAACTTTTACGTTCGCTATTCATTTATTTGTTTGCCATTTGTTACTGTCTTTTACAATATCCCAAAGCCCAACTCGACATTTGAATAGCTTGTTTTGTCCAACAATCTGTTGACAAAATAAACCAACTATTCAGTTTCACATAAAAGAAGATAGAAATATTCACATTTGATAAGCTGGAACAATTGGAAATGGAAATGTATTACTCAGGTAATCAAATAATAAAATAGTTTACAGGGGAACTATGCAGTTTTTATTATTAATTTGACACACACACAGACACACACACGTTGTTCCTATTTTTTCTCAGATATTCACCTGTTGCTCTTCTGTCACTCCTAGCATAAAGTGCCTAAAAATACACCTGTGATCACTAATGGTAGCTCCCAATCAACGACTGAGGTCATTTTTAAAAACATTTTTATTGAAACAGATAGAAACGTAATTGCACTGGTCAATTTAGGATTTGGGGGTCTTCTTTCAGACTAGTGGAAAGAAAGCAAATTTAGGAGTTTGTTTACTACACGTTGTCTATTTGTATATTTGTCCTTCGGGTAGGCCTATCTTTGAAGGCTGTTTACGCAACATTTTTTTTTTTTTTCTCGTACTCTGAGCCAGAAATCTCCCTTTCGGTAGCACTTACATGCAGCAAAACTTTACCGTTTTCTTCATATATTCTTTAGGTTTTACAGAGAGGTTTGTTCATATATAAATGGATTCATAGAACATGTTATTCAGGGAAACAGAATTTATGGCTGTATTTTTTTAATTTAGGATTTGTGGAGTGATAAAAAGAGAGATCAGAAATCACCTCTGTAAAACATTTGACTCTAATATGTCAGCAGAATGACACAAGAATTCGTTTTTTGTCAACGTTTAGATTTCTGTTCTGGAAATGTATGTAAATCGGCACATATTTAGATTATGCCACATAACATTTTAGAAAACCTGTGATACAAAAATAATTTTCGTAATGTACGTAATCAACTGGGGAAGTGTCATGTGACATCTTTAGGTTTAAACTTTCACCATAACTTAACCAGATGGCTTGTATGTGATCCTGTGATTCTCGCCAGCTGCCAGGCAAGGTAAGTAGTCTTGCCTTGAAAAAAAACTTGCCTTAAAAATAATTTGCTCAATGGTGTTTTATTTATATGTGTTGATTAAAATAAAAGTGAAGGCTCTGTAACACTATTTTAAACCGTAATACTAAGGAGGGAAATTTTGAAAAATGCAACAGAAATATTTTTTTCTCTGATGTCTGGACTTTTTTTTTGAGGGGAGAGAAGGGACGTGTTGGGGTATTTCTAAAATCTTGGCTACGAGCCTGACATGTAGTGAAATGCGTCCATTTGATCATCTTGTACAAGTTAAAAAAAATGTGATTAATACTTAATGACCATTAACCTAGCTGTTCAAAGATTCAAGGGCAGGTGTTGGTCAGTCAGAGCAAATTAATATGCATTAAGTATAAACCTATGTTCGCGGGTGTTAAATAGAAACATTTTATTTTTGCCTTCAATCATTATGTTCTACAAAAACGGAAATTAACTAGTGTGAACTGAAGATGCATCAGGCTGAATGTCCCTAACACCAACACATTTACTTATTTAAAATGAAAAGAATGAGATATGGCCGATTTTTCTCACAAATTTTATTTTTTCCTGGGTGTATTGCTTTTTTTTTGTGGCAAGCAACATTTCTACACCTACACATGAAGAGGAAACTACAGTTCTATCTGTAGTAAGTAATGTGTAGCAGAGCTTGAATGGAGGAGGTATCACTTGTTTTCTATTTTTCTTTACCTTTTATTAGCTTGTATGTCATTGGACACTGTGGGTTGATACTGTGCATCTTCCAGTATGCAGCATGCCATCAATCTGTATGTTAATTCATGAGTTTGTGTGTGTGTTCCCTTCTTCTCAGTGTCTCAAGATGTATCAAACTCACTTTTGGTTAGAAAGAGATGAACAGTAAACATGCAAAACGGCAGTCTTTGGCTGCCATTTGGTGTTTCCCGACCGTCTGAGAAAGAGAGGCAAGCACAGCTGTTTTTACAAACACTTAAGGTTTGTAACAAAGCTTAGCCTTTTTTATTTTTGGTTACCCCTGGCTTCACCCTGGGAGGCACACTGGACAGGTTTTGTGGTACGTTTTCCCACGGCAGTTATAGGCTACATATGTACAGCGATTGGCCAAGCCCTTAAGGGTGCCCTGCCACATGTATTTTATTACTTTGTGGTAATGTCTGAAGTTCTACCATGGACTCTAACATTTTTTTGTGGAAGAAATGCCTTGGTTACCTTGTTTCAAGCCATTCTAGTGTGGTAGTGTGCTATCACCATCCTTTACCCAGAGCAACTGAGCAAGCTCATGAATAGTAATGAGCTCAGGCAACGAAACGTCAGATTGACCTGCTTTTGTATTTGGCCTGATTTCTCCGCTTATTTCTTTTCAGTGGCTAGAGCTTACAGAGGAGGTAGCAGTTCATTTTCACATTCATGACATAACACAAACAGTCCTAACATATTTCAAAAAATGCAAGTAAAAATGGTTTTGTGTGGCAGAGCACCTTTTAAGTTATTTCAAAAACACCAAGACATTTGTGTGAAACATCAGTGGGAAAGCTAAAGGTGACATGTTCATCACTTCAGGTCAATTGGTAAAGTTGCTTTTTGGGGGGGTACTACAAGTTGATCATCAGAGGGCTTTCCATACAGTATTTCAAAGGAAGTCACACTTGGCATTTGGTGCCATTTATGCTCCTCACAGTTTTTTAACAACACACAGACAGTTTTAACAGAATAGTGGTATGCTGAACAGGCTTTATTTAACAGGGAATCCCACTGGAATATCAATAGATGGAATATAGAACTTTAAAGTTCTTTGGATTATTGCATAACCTTTTTCATGGTTGATTTGCCATCTTAAGCTCTGGGAAATTACCGCAATCAAACATTACTGTTGTCTGGGTTAAGGTAAAACAGGAGCTCATCTTGGTTGCTTTTACAGCCTGAAACATTGATAACATGACTGGCTCTACGGTTTTCCAATAATTTGAACCTATGTATGATGACTAATGAATGTATGTTCCTTTATCTGGAAGCGGATACCTCAAAACTCTCCAGATAGTCCAGTCAATCTATACCCTCCTACATCATTTATTAAAAGCAGTGATGGGAATAACGGCATTATAAATAACAGCGGTACTAACAGCGTTACTTTTTTCAGTAACGAGTAATCTAATTTTGGAATGTAGATGTCCTCAGGTCTTTACTCCTATCAAGCATGATTCATGACAATAGATTGGACAATGTTCATTGGAGTTATAACTTCCTGTTTCATAGTCAAACGCGCAAAATGGCTGCCACACGACAACCATGCCTGTTGATGAAAACTTTTCTGTAAATTTCAGTCAATTGGGTTAAATCTCTATGGGCAGTTGTTAAAGTACAATGCCTAGAAATGGCGAGAAAATTCCCCTTAAAATTTTAAATGGATGACTTTCTGTTGAATTTAGGAAACATGCCCAAAAAGTGTTTTTTGAAGATCTGAACATGTTACATATGTGTATCACTTTTGTTGATTTACATGAAAGTTAAAGGCAAGGAGCTTAAGGCTTTGAAAACGAATGCCACTTTGTCACACCCAAGTAAGAAACCCATAAAAATATGACATTTTTACCAATCCTGATGCATGTGCAAATATTGGTAAGTTTTTGGGCATGTGTAAACCCCTCAATATGGGAATATTCACACTTAGTATTAATTAATAAATAAGAAATTCCTTCAATTTCAATAAGGTGCTTGTACGCGTTCGGTGCACGGGCCCTATCTAATGTTTTTAATTGAACTTCCTTGGATCAAAATAAGGTAGTTTTGGGTGAGGGTACCCCCATGTAGGACATAAAGCACATTTACATTCAGAACAAGTTCTATCTAGATGGTTGTGTGTAAAGGATCAACATTCAAAATTAATGTATAGACATAAATTATGTAAAAATAGCGTCTTTAGAAGCAGATATTAATACTTTTTGTGTGTATCACTGTGACATTAGGGCCCCCAATATTCAACCCCTGAATTGACCTTGATCGACTAAGCATATAATGGTATGCTTGGAGGTCGCTTAGATCACATATAACCTTGACTGACTACTATTGTATTTTCCCATGGGTCAGACCAAAGGTTGACTAGACTAAGACTTTTTAAGGACCACATGGAAACAAGCCTTTGTGTGTATTCTTTTGAACACCTCTTGATTGTTGTTCAATAACTTTTTCAATCAATCATCCAATCAATCAAGAGAGAAGCTTAACATTTAGCAGAATTCACATTCAATACAGTACAATTGTGATTTATATTTCTTTATAACTGCTCCAAAAGAGGCCGTTCATCTCATGTTCTCATGACCGCTTAATTAAAATCAGCAAGTTTAGAATAAAAGAGTTAGACCATTGACATTGTTTCCCAATAAGGCTAATTTTGTTGAAATTCTGCCAAGTATTTGTTTTTCTTTGGTGAGAATGAAATGATAAAATGATTTCAGGCCCAAATTTCAGCTTTTGCAGCAATGTTTCCTCTGTCCTTTCAGTAGCTTTAAATCCAAACAGTAAGACAAAGTGCACTCAAATTAAGTATTACTAGAATTTAAAAGTAAAATAAATCTATATACTGTGTGTGCATATGTATGTATATATATATATATATATATATATATATATATATATATATATATATATATATATATATATATATATATATATATATATATATATATATATATATATTTATGCTTCAAATGTATCATTAAAAGCTGTTTTTATGTGCAACAACTTCATAAACCCAACAGAGGAAACACTGACAGCTTTTAGTTGCTTTATGAAACCCTTATTGGTTACACACAGTGTGAAATTAAATATAAAACATGACTGAATATCAGAAGCATGATGTTGGTCATTTTGATTAGCTCACAAGCATGCAGACAGTGTATTTGCAATGTAGGCCTATAATATCTATACAAAATAATCTGTGCATACACAGTTCAACCTTCTTCCTCTGTCCCATTGGACTACAACCTTATACACCTTTCCTGCCCCTCAAAACAGGATACATTTAGTCCTTTCCATCTTTAGAAAGTCACTTGAAAAAAACTTCCTATGAAGATCTTTCTTCATTCTGTGGTTTGATTTTTCCATCTTGTGGAAAGGATGGCAGGATGTGAGTGACGGTAAGAGGAGAAGGCATGAAAGAGGCAATGTGAGATTCCTCAGGGAAGCTTTCTTGAATTCTTCCTCGACTTTAATTGGAAAAACATAATACTGTCAGGAAAATGAATAATGTAAAAGACAAAAGTAACAGTAACACATTGTTAACTATCTCAAAGCACAATTAGGCTGATTTGAAAAGAACACAAAGCTTTATCTAGAATCTAAATAAAATGTATTATGTAATGTAAGGTATGTCAGACAAGATAACATAGGTTGGAATGAAAACAGTTTGTTAAATAGCAAGCAAAAAGCTTGAAATGCATTGACATGATGTCATATAAGTGTATATATATATATATATATATATATATATATATATATATATATATATATATATATATATATATATATATATATATATATATATATTTTGAAATAACAAAGGAAATCACAAGAAGCAACTGAATTCAGATGTGAAAAATCCAGACTTACCAATGCTATTCTGCCACTTGAACGCCTGCACAATTACCTTTACTTTCTGATGCTATAGCTAAATACTCCGCCCTGAAGGAAAGATAGTGGGGGAAAGGAGAAACAGATGGTTAAGAACAGTTAATCCCAATCATAAAAATATAGCAATACAGTGAGGAAGAAGGAACATGTTTGTTATTTTGAAAAGAGCAGATTGAAATCGATAAGTCTACACTTTCCAAACAATGTCAGAAAGGAAAAACAAAGGTGAAAGTGGTCGGTAGAGACATTTGGACTACCCAGCAGGATCTGGGAATGGTCTGGCACTGAAGAGAGGCTGGCTATGTTTGTGTTTGACGGTTTTAAAGTGTTACTCACGCGCTCTCTCTCAAAGCTTCCTCTCCCGCTGCTGCAATCTTCCTGTAGCAGTAAATCATCTCAATTACGAGCCATACCTGCAGCCCGATGATGGAGACATACATCATCACCTCAGACAAGATGGATGCCAGTCCCCTGGTGACTACAGAGACAGAAAAGGGGATAAGGTAAAACATTATGTATCTGTGTTCCTATAGAAAGGAGGTTAGATTCAGTGTATACTATTTAAAAGGATAAGTAATATGTCATGACCTCCTTTCCTGAATTACAGTGTCATAATTCACGTCATTAATCCTGCTGCTGATTAAGTTTACCTACAAGTAAAGGCCACAATGGTTTAATGTCCTGCTCACGTAATAACAATTCAGAGGACCAAGCATTGAACCTTGGGGGACACCTCTGTGGTAGTTTCAGCACTTGTCCCTATAAGCACCCAGTTTGAGTAAGAGGGCTAATTTAGTTTCCTTCTTCCCCGCTCAAACAGATGGTACAACACCCCTCCTCTTTGTTCTTACCTTGTGGCACCACTTTCATGACGATAGTCATGTTGGGTTCAGTTGAAAACTCGTAGTTGGGATATATGAGGGTGCGGCTGAATATGCACTTGTAGGTTCCTGTGTCATTGAAGGTCACATTGAGGATAAAGATAGAACCATCCTGCAGGTCCGTGCTGCCCTTGGTGCCGTTCCAGTCCAGGCGGTCATAGAAACGCGGGTCAATGATAGAGGGGTTTTCATTTTCATAGTGGTATAACTGGAAGAGAATAACAGAAGATTTCTTTAAAAAGGAAACAAACCAAAATAGAGAACTTGGACATTCAGCAAAGCAAACAGGGGCTTCAGGCAAGGGGAAAATGTATTATTATTATTATTATATTTAAGCAAACCTTCCATGATGGGAACATATGTTTCTGTTTCACAAATCTAGTGTGACTTTTCACCAAGTTTTGGTTAGCTTTTTTGATTAATTTATACCCTTCCCAATTTTGCATTTCAGTTTCCCTGTCATCCTAGAGCAAACAAATAGCTAGTCTCCATATCAGCACGGCTGCTGTATTTCTGTATTGATCGAGATGCATCACCCCTGCACTTCACGGTAAATTAACAGATAGAGAGTCCTAATGAAGGCTAAAGGCTAATGGGATCTCTCCTGCTGGAAACCACTGTAATGGCCTCTTTACTTCGCCTGGTGAGGGCTGCTTTGTTCAGCAAAGGTACTGTCTTCCAGTTGACACAGGGAGGGAAATGCCTGTCATAAAATGACAAATGCATTGCAGCCGCTTCCCAGAAAAGAAGACATCCAGTACAACCCTGTTGTCAGGCTGTTGTGATGGATATATTTGGGGCTTTGTGCTTATTTTATAAATTGCTTTATCTGGACACATGATAAGGTATTGCATTAAGGAGAAAACATTTATTCATGTGATTGACATTAAATTAACGGTGTAACTAAAACCTTTTCTTTAGTCTTGACTATGCTGATTTTGTTACTGATATCCACCACTACTATCTGTCTGTAATCTTAGCATTAAAAGGTGCTTAAGTACTTAAAAGGCAGTAAATCATAATGCTAAATTATCTCCTGCAATTTTAGCATACTTGCATACTGGCTAAGTCCACAGCTGTGGCATGTAATGTCCAACTTGCTGATGGTATGGGAGTCAGGTTGGTCAAATTTGGTGGGGGAAAGTATACAGTAATAATAATACTTTAGTTTTACTTCTTTATTGCTGAATGAGTGTTTTCAGTTCTGGCCCAAAAACGGTTGAGAGTTAGATGATAAGAATTACGTTACGTTACATATGAAGCTACAGGAGATGGGTAGCTTAACTTAGCATAGAGATTGGACACGGGACATACTGTTAGCCTGGCTCTGGAAAACAAATGGTTGTCTGGCAACTTCATAATGTTGACGAGAAATAGTCTGCCAAATAATGACCCGTAAAAAAGAAAGAAAGTTTGTCAAATTTATACTCATACTGTATTTTAGTTTGGATGGAATGAGATACAGTGAAAAGTGCTAATGGGCGAGGTTTAGAGGTACTTGTAGGCCCTAACTAGGCAAGCTGTTTCCCCCTGTTTCCAGTCTTGTGCTAAGCTTAGCTGCTATTTGGCTGCTGTATTTACCAGACAAACTTAAGAGTGGTATTGATTGTCTCATTTTATTTTCTGCAAGAAGAGAAGTGTATTTTCTAAAATGATGAACTATTCTTTTAGGTTGCAACTATGAGCTGCTTTCTTTAGAGCTTGCCTTGTTATACATCTTACTATTACTCACATGGGTGAAGTTGGTCTCATCTGAAGCCTTAAAGTACCAGTCGACTGAGGCCGTAGCGGGCACCTCGCTTCTCATCTTGCAGGAAATGCAGCCAAGTTTGAAGCCTACGTTGGCCATGGCCTCTGTGTCCGAGTCAACCTCCACGCAGGCTCCATAGCACAGAGATGCTACAGAGTGAAAATGATGAAAAAACAGAGTTAGAAACCTCCTGTATAACTTTATTTCCCTTTGTCTATTTGCAGGCCACAGGGTTCAGAGGTAAGAGCCATGGGAGCCCTCATCCTCTTTTTGAACCTGTGACTCGATAGGATGATACACGAGAGCTCTGTTGTTTCCAGTATCCCAGTACTTGCAGCCAAACTGTCACAACAGTACTAAACAATAGCCAGAGCTATAACTTTAGCTACTGCAACTTTCTGATTTTGCGTGCTTGCTCCCAATGTTCATTGCATGCATTTCTTTTTTTCTTTTGTGTTGGGCATGGATTTTTTTCTTGCATTTTTTTATTTCCACTCATCATTTCAGTTCTTAGATTGTTCTTAATATGGTCATTCGGTTTTATAGTTTTGTAGTATTTACATTTTAGGTGTTTTTGATCCATGAAACTGAGGGGAAATAAAGAGGTTGCAGTGTGCGGTATTAGTTTCTTACATTCTGTTATCTGGTGAGTGAGCTAAATTCATATATAGAAGCGTGAGTCTATATATGCCATCATCATCATTACACGTACTTCTCGTCGGCCGGTAGTAACACACCTGTAACTTCAAATGTTTCTTTCTCACACTGCACCTTGCAGTTTCCACTGATGCCTCAGCATGGCCCTCAACCAAAGATCTTGTGCTATTCTCAACTTTGACCTCTGGGGATGCGTTTGTTTCTAATCACAAGGTGGGATGAGGGAGATGAGGGAGAGGACAGGAAACACAACTCAGATGAACTGAAATCATTAAATGTGTGGTTGCGATTCACAGAGACTCCACATTGTCCATGGCCCCATTGTCCATTATACAAATATTTAAAAGAAAGTATGGGCAGAACTGCACAACAGCTAAAAAACATTTTACTCCCTGGGATTCAAATGTTGCAGCAACACAGTGTGACTTTTTAAAGGAAGCATACAAATAGAAATGCCACCACACTGCAGAATCACATGGAGGGGAGGAATGAGGGAGGAGGAAATAAAGAGAATGTTAGCACAGGCTTCAGTAGTAACAGCTATTTCAGCAAAAGCATGGAGAGCTGGGGAAGCAGGAGGGAAGATGCCTAGTGCCGCTGGATGCACTGCAGAGAAGGAAGAGGGAGGGAAGAGAAAAAAGGGAAGGAAAATGAGAGAATGTTAAGAACATAATGTAAATAATTTTGCTGAGTTATTGTACAAAAGCCACATTTGAACAGGTAATCTATTGCATTTTGTTGAAATGCATAAAAATGCAGCATGCATTGATGAAAACCTAAAGGCTAGTGCCGACTCGTACATTTTTATAGTTTTGGACATCGTTCAGTAATAACAGTTGTCTCTTCAGCTTAATTGCTGAGATGAGGGAACGTAGCAACCTCTAATGAGAGACACCAGATAAATAATGTTTGTCCTACTTGCAGATGTGTGCACACAGTTGTTCCTGCGCATTGAGGTATTAGTACTGCTATTTCTGGTCTCAGTCTTAGATATGTAAATATAATACATAACAAAGTAGTTTGATCAGTAATTCGCAACCTATTTTACTTGATGTGTCCCCACAATCTTATCAGATGAGTACAAGTCAACACTCATCTAGTTTTCAATGTATCTGTTGGAATTCATTTTAAAACATGTGTTATTTAACTCTCCAACATTTACTCTGAGACCCCCCATGACAACTCAGGTGAGGAAAACTTGAACGTCTGAACCTACAAAACAGGGTTCTTGGGTTTTTAGGTTTTCTGGTAGGTGGGTCTGCATTAGGACCTCTAGATTACAACAGACCTGGGTCAAACAGCATCTGCAGCTTCTCATGAACTGCTTAGAGAACTGGTTTCACTTACAATTCACAGAAAGCACAAACAAAGCTCTAATTAGCTTTGGCCTGTCCGTTCCAAATGTGACTTGATTGTTTTAGTTAATTATCGGCTGCTGTAAGATGCATCAGCTGTCTGTGCCACAGCCAATCCTCGGCTGCCAAGAGCGGACGATCCATCGTTACTTAATGCCAATATAAAAAATGAGACACCGCCAAATCTTTTGTGTTTAATTAAACATTAGTATGCAGTGATATTTGACTCAAGTCTGTGAGTATCCTATCAGCTTCTGCTGTGTAGAAAAGACCAGGAGAACAGGAAGAAAGAGACAGAAAGACAGGGTCACACAAGAGCGAGACATCCCATGCAGAGAAACACAGAAGGGTTTGAAATGGCCGGCATATTGACTGCTATGAGGAAATGAGGTGACCCCTTTAAGACAGAGAGAGGAGACATATTACAACAAGCAAGCACATGATTGACAGACATCAAGAAAAAAAACTTAAAAGAGTCAGCAAAGTCAGTTGCAGGACATGAACACAAACAGAGGCAGATGAAAATGTTTCAGGACAACACACACAGACAGCGTGAGGCCGTAATCCTGAGGGAGGTTAGTGATGCAGCGAGAGGCGAGATTGTGCAAGGTGAGCATTGATGATGCTGCCTGTCCAAAGAGTGAGAGAGAGAGAGAGAGAGATGAAGATGAAGATGAAGTTGCAAGCAGACACGTGAGGAAATGTGCATCCAAAGTGCAAGGTAGACAAAGACAGAGCCACCAAACTACCTCAGCAAAAAGTCTCACCAACAGCTGCAGGACACAGAGCATCAAAATGCAAATACATTGCGTAATCGGTGGACTGAGGTTCAGGATTATGCAAACAGATATTCCAGAAATTGCAGATTAAGAGTTTTTTTTCCCTAACAGGGGTGCTGGCTGCTCGCTGCTTAATCCCTAATATCAATTGCTGTATACCGCTGAGGCCTACAAAGCAAAAAACTGATCTATAGCTTTAGTTTCACATTAGACCATCAACCCACTGAGGTTAGCTAGCTTAGCCTGTTGCCGGGAGCTAAAGGAAATACAAAAAGGATCAAGGTTATTTGCTGAACTGAACATAAGAGAGGTGGAGAAAGGAAAATTGGATAAGCGACAGCAAAAGGGATGAGGGAGAACAGCATCTGTTTCCATGGCCGGGTGCCCACAGACAGAAACACATGCATGTACTGTAGGCATACGTAACCTGTGGAAATACCAAGAATCCATGACATTTCCTTTGTAACCAAGCGAGCAACAGTCTTTCCATTGGAACAAGTAGACCACTGTAGCTCACTGCTCCGAGAGTGTCGCTTTCATTTCACTCTACATAGCTGTCACATTGTCAGCGCTGGTAAAGCAACGGTGCACAAGTTTATCAGTATAGAGCGAGCAGGAGAAATCCCTGCCTGCTTCTCGGTCTTTCAAAAGATGCTCTATTAGTTCAACAGCGGAATTTCTATTTTCTGGAGTGCAAAAACCAAAACAAGACTTTCAACATTTGATTTACAAACAAAAAAAACACTAAAATCAATGAGTAAACCCTAAAAAGTAAAGAAGAAGCTAAAAGCTCACAAGGTGATAACATTACAATTATAACTAAATCCAACTTGAGTGCTTTGCCACATTTCTATTTTCTTTTTCTACCAAAATGTGCCCTTCTTTCTACTGTGGAAAATAATGAATGGGCAAAAATGCAAAGAAGTAACAAGTAAAAAAAAAAAAAGGGAACAAATAGTTTGTTGTCTAGTATATTGGTCTCACTTAATTCCTCTCTGTTGCAAGCTCTGTTCTCTGCAAATTATGCACAAAGGCTCTCAGTACTGCATGTTCAATGACATTTTGTTCTGTAAAGTAGATCCAAATCTTTTTGAGGAATGAAACACAAGGTGAACGTTTATTCTTTTTCTCATAAAAAAAACCTCGGCTCAGTAGTCTATTAAACTCGTTGATGACACTCTGAGCTTCTCTTGTCCCACAGCAATCTCTACAAAGTATGTTATGGCCGGGCATTTTGATGTGTCAAAGCAGAAAAAGCACAGGTGTAGCTAACAACACGATTTATGACTTTGTTAAGGTGCTCCAGCTCTGAGGCCCTGCTGTCGTGCATACTGGCTCACTAACGTACCTAAATGGGGCGAGGACCTATTAATGTTATGTTTTTTCTGCGTTAACAAGCCCAAATATCTGCTAGAAAAAAGGCATAGGAACAAGAAATCCTAAATGGGATTGAGCCATTACTAATGTTATTAGTTTTTGAATTGTGATGACACGACTGTGAAGAATTATATTCCAAAATGCAAGGTTAAAGATACACAAGTCAGAAGTTGTGGCTGTTTACTGGCAGAACTGCACAAACACTAAAAATGACATAAGTCTGACACATTATTACTTTGTAAGTTGATGTGGCAAACATGCTAGCGATCCATCGTTTGTTTATACATCCCGCAGACACGTAAGCATTTATGTATTTTGGTATATGTCTGGCCACGTGACAAATGTGAGTCCCATGTTCATTCTCTTTTAGTTCTTACTGACTTAAGGTGAAAATAAAAATTAAATCAAAGTATTACACATGTAACCATTGTTGATGATGTTCAAAATAATAATTGAGAAACTGATGGGTTCCAAGCTCTTATGTAATGCAAATACAAATCAAGCTGTGTAGAAGGTCATCCCCCCCCCCCCCCCCCCCCCCCCCC
>NC_048412.1:23014781-23127692 GCF_013103735.1 Etheostoma cragini | reverse complement strand
GTGTGTGTGTGTGTGTGTGTGTGTGTGTGTGTGTGTGTGTGTGTGTGTGTGTGTGTGTGTGTGTGTGTGTTTGTCTGTCTGTTGTGTGTGACACAAGTTAGCAGGACACATGCAGCCTGCATAATGGGTAGCAGTGCAGCATTGATCCCCAGATTTAGAAGGCAATGAAAAAAGCCTCAAATAGAATCAAAACAAAACTCTTTTCAGAATTATATCCTTGCAACTTTGATGCTTGGGAGTCTGAACCCTGCTGCAGATTAGCTTCAAGTTAATCGCTGTTATAGTTTCTACAATCACATGCAGGGAGTGCCACTGTGATGAAGTGCATCAGTCAAGAGCTCCTTGTTTACAATGCCTGTTGTCTGTACAAGGCAATGAATATAGATCCAGACATCCAACTGTCAATACTGTGCTGTAGCAGCTATTGCACGTTTTGTAGAACATGCTTGTACAACCTGAAGACGTAATATATTATCAGGGGGTTGAAAGTGCTCTCAACCAGAAGAAGAGTTGACTTTAGTTGTTACACAGAAGCTTGAAGAGTGTCATGTTAAATTATTAAACTTTTATTGGAAGATTATCTTTAAATCGTTTTGAGCTGTAAATGTTGAAAAATCTGAAAAAAAAGCAGAAATTTCAGCTTTCACAACAAACATCCTTCATTCTAATGCCAGAAAAACTACCAACAGCATAAAACCAGACCAAAACCAAATATGGACCATGCATCAGCCTTTATCGTTTTCTCAGGAACTTTCTGCAGTGCATCACTCAAGCAGTTCTAATTAGTTTATGTTCCACCCTTCCACTTATGATAAGCTCTTCTGTAATGTGATTTCCAATTTGTGCAGTTTCTGGGGTTGGAATGGAGAGATGGATGGACATGAATCCAAATGGCTCGGAGGCGGAAAAGATGGTGTGGTTGTTTAGACATCCCCTTGATAGCCATTTCCTTTGACCATAAGTATGTGTTTGAGCCATTTGGCTCGAACACAATGGCTAATGGTCCTAATGGCTCTGTGTGGCTAAAGAACCTCTTCGCTGTATGCATTAGGAGGATTGCCACTGAATGCATTAGGTTCTTATTAGCCTCTGCAGTCTGGATTGAAAGCAAGCACAAACAACTCTGTCAGTTGAATTGTGTGCTTGGGAATGATTCTGTCCTCACAGTTGGAAAGAGAGATTTTTGGGGCATTTTGAGCGTAACAAAAAGTAAAGCTGAGAATATTATGGTAAGCTAAAAGTGATAACAAAGTCTGTTTTATTGTATTTCGGGGCAAGCTGTCCCTTTATTTCTCCCATTTCTTTTTTTTCTGATTGCATTTGCCCTCTGCAGCCGTCACCAATCAGAATTGATAAGGCTAGATACATTTGTAGATAGAAGTTTGAGCTTGGATCATTATCCTAGTTATTAACTTGTTTATGTAATTTTTTCCTGCCTACTAGAAACTTCTTGAATTCTATCTTATGTTTATTTTTGTAACACATGCAAATGCACAGAGAGCACAATTTGCTATTTTTATCAGCCTCAGTCTGTTCTTTTCCTCTTTTTTGGGAAATTCTATCCAATTTCCTGTCTCTTCTTATATCCTCATCCTCACTGCGTCCGGCTCCAGATGTTCTCACATTCAGCCTCAACTAACCCGCCGCCTCCTCAACCAAACTGTGTGTTCCCCTAATTGAGGTTGTGTAACCCTCTTCCTTTTTGCCAAGTTTCACTTCTCTACTCACTATCTGCTTCTGGCTTTACTATCCGCAGCTCTGCCTGCTTGTTTCTGCCACTTCTGCCAAACTGCCACTTCATGTAGGCTGAAGTAACAACAGCTTTACTGTAATGTTAAACATCTTAAGATCATGATTATTATGGTTTGTAGTATCGCTGTTGGCAATGAGTGCGAGACAAAGAACAGCTGGTTGACAGTGAGAAGTGCTCAGTAAATCTCTCTTAATGCTTTGCTTTCTTTTTGTGCTCAATTTTATATCGCAGTGCTTAAAATGCCACAACAACATGCCAACTAAAAAAAAGCTTTGACATACTTATGTTTTTCTTTTTTGAGGATCATATTGAAAACACATACAATCCTATATTTTAACTTGGGTTTTGTACTGAAAACAAATCTTAAAAAAGGAAAAAATGTGATCATTCACATACGTCATTGCCCGCCAATTGATAATTTTACAGTTATTCATGGTTTAAAATTAAGCAAGAGGCCACAAATAAAGAGACGTGGCTGTGTCGTGAATTTCCTAAAACAGATTTGTTAAAGATTATTTTCTTGCAGAGTTGCTTCTCCTCCTGTGGGTGTTGGGACACTCAAAGCTGATGGTGATAATAAATGCCGATAAGTGGCCTCTTGTGAAGGTGAGAAATTGAGTCGCGATATCTCAATTAATACAGATAGCAGATAGAGAAAGTTGAGGGGAAGAACTTTTTCTCTTGTAAATACTTACTTATACCTAAAATACTGTGTGTGTGTTCACGCCCATCACATGGCCTCATCTCGTTACTCTTACAAAAACCCAAACAGCTGGGCTGTAAGCAAACAGTCCAGCCCAAAGATGAAACACTCACACGTCTGCATATGAGCACGCACGCACGCACACACACACGCGAAGACTGCCAAAGCATTGCCTACAAACAGAGCAGACATCAGACAACAGGTAACACCTCAACAACAGTGACAAACTGCACATCAGCGAATTGGGGGGGGGGGGGGGGGGGGGGGGGGGGGGGGGGGGGGGGGGGGGGGGGGGGGGGGTGCATGCCAAGTATTGCCATCACGGCATCGCCATAGTAACACAACAGCTGCCAACTCACCTTGAAGCACTAGGAGGGCCAGATGCAGCAGCAGTTCTTGTATTGCAGACATCCTGACCGGAGGAAAAGACCGGTGGCTCACAACACACACACACACACACACACTCACACTTCAGAATAGGAGACAAAAGACAGATCTAAAGCAGCTATTCCAGCTTGGTGGTAAAAACTCTATTCCTTAGTCCTGACCAAGATTAAAAGTCCGGGTGGTGAGAAGAAGAGACTTTCTTGAGGCTGTTGGGACTCTGGATGTGGTCCGCCCAGGTGTCTTCTTCTCCTACTTTTTTTTCAACTCATGTGAGGGCCAGAAGGAGGGGTGGATGGGTCTTCTTGTTGAAAAAAAAAGAAACTGCAGCAGTGTGGAAGACATGTGCCCTAATGCATCTTCTCTTCACCGTCTCCAGATCTAAGTAACTCTATTTTACAGGAGAGATTGTCCTGCCTCTCAGTGTGTGAGCGTGTAGAGTTACCAGAGGGGAGAATCACTCCCCACGTTTCAGGTTTCGGCCTCTTGTCAGCTTAAAAAGGGCCTTTGTTCAACTATTTATACTCTGTGACACACCTTGAGGGCTGTTTATCCCCACAATGAGACTTTGTACCAAATAATGCAGGTTACACTGACACACAGACTGGTCACTAAATGTCACCGTCAGTGATTAACCAAAAAGGCTACTGGGCGACTGATATCTTAGGGGCCAAGCTGAGCAATTTTTGCACAAAAAAAAGAAGGAAGATAGCGTGTGAGAGAGTAGTTTTAGAGAATTTTTCAGTTCAAAGGTCTGTCAAAATGCTGCATGCATAAAGGCCTTTTACAGGAAACATTTAGCTGTTTTCCTCTCAGATGTGAGCTGGGCATGGGAGGGTCGGTGGTTGACAGAGCCACAGTCTGAGTGAATGCCAAATGGAAGCAGTGTGAAGTATCCTCTTGCTTGTTTCCACCTCTCTTTGGCTTTGGAAGAAATTACAATTTCATCTTTTGTTATTGCTGTTGCCTCAAATCGGTGTTATTGCTTTCTTTCTGCAATCTACCGTGAAGTTTCAAAACTATGAACTACTAACCCTATCTCTTTAAAGATAAAGTTTTGTGCACCAATCCAGGGCAGCCATGTGGTTTGTTTAGCTGCTCTCAGCGTAGTGCTCACAGGCTTGGATGCAACAGCACAGTTGGCTCTGCTGCTTAGATGGGTCAGAAGCGCAGGACTGATGTGGGATTGAATTGAAAGGCATGCATTGGACAGCTAAAGGACAGGTTAATTACACCGCTTCCCGCCCATCTGTGCGTCTTTGGAGGCTACAGAAACGTGCGCTATTCTGATGTGCATTCCAGTGTGGCTACACATTACTCGGTTACTGTGTTTCCTACAATCAACTAGTCATGAATCAGTTCATTTAAACGCAGCGTCCGTCTATCTGTCACTTTGTCCCTACCTTTAAAAAAAAACATATCCTTTCCCCCCCCCCCCCCCCCATGGTATGCTTAAACTTGTCGTCAAAGGATGGCTCAGAGGTGGACGGCTTCCATCCCGCGTCAGGCAGTCAGATGCTGGAAGTCGCTCCGCTGTCACACCGGGGACTATCGGATTTTGAGATCAGAGCGTTGCACAGAAAAAAAGACAAAATCTCCTTCGTCCTCTTATTGCCTTCAAGGAGACTCGCGGTGGGAAATGTCATTTGGAGAACCTCATATTCCTCCTGGAGCAGATGCTGAGAGACGTCAAAATTAGACGAAAAGCGGCAGGGAAACGCACAGAAAAACAGTCAATAACCTCCAGAAATGACATGGTGTGTCAGTGAAGGTTGCTGCGCTAATCAGTCTTTAGGATGGTTTAGGGCTGGGGAAGGGAGGTGCATGCAGGAGGAGGAGGAAGAGGAGGAGGGATGATGTGATGCACTGCAGCACAGGGATGGAGAAAGAAGAGGAGGATGAGCAGAGAGAGAAGCATTGCCGTTGTTATGGCAACATGGATTTTATGTGAGGTTTTCATCTCTTCCATAAACAACCACGTGTTGACAAAGAGAACAGTCTCTGATATCACAGACAAACTGTGTATGCTATTGCTTTAGGCTGAAAAATTTGTATATATTTTTTCTATGTATATAGTATCTCCTACATAGCCTATATAGTATATATATGACATGTGGAGAGCTGTTTTATGTTAACATTTAGATTTTTTGTTAAAAATTTAATTTATGTGACTACAAAACACATATTAGGCCTAATACATACATGTGGTTAAATGCTAGGTTGTAGCCTACTAAAAGTGTAAGACTATAGTGTAACATTTCCGTAAAGAATTATAAACTGACCCTAGCAGTCTTTTCCAAGGAGATAATGCCCCCATTCACAGGACACCAGGGGTCATTACATGATCACGTGTTTTGAAACAAGAAAATCTAATGTTTTTGCCTTCACACCTTTACAAAACATGTCAACTAAACTTCGGGGTGACGTGTTTAACAGCACTCTCAAGCCAAGCACCACCATCAAAACACCATCAAACATACCCTCATCTAAAGGATTATTAGGAACACCATACTAATACTGTTTGACCCCCTTTCACCAGAACTGCCTTAATTCTACACCAAACTTCTGACAAATATTTTGTCCAATCTGACTTTGGGAGTTGCCTTAGTACTTATTTGTTGTAATATACATGGATAATGTGCATATGTCACCCTATAGGTTTAATTAAAAACAGACTTTTGTAAAATGTGGCCAAGCAGGGGACATGCATGCGATACAGACAGCTTGTATTATCTGAAAAAAAATGAAAAACCTTCATCTGAACATGAACACGTGTTTTGTATTAACATTTGTTTAGATAAAATGAAGACAATATTGACAATTTTGCATACAGTACATCCATCCATCCATCTTCATCCGCTTATCCGGTATCGGGTCGCGGGGGCAGCAGCTCCAGTAGGGGACCCCAAACTTCCCTTTCCCGAGCCACATCAACCAGCTCCAACTGGGGGATCCCAATCGTTCCCAGGCCAGGTTAGAGATATAATCTCTCCACCTAGTCCTGGGTCTTCCCCGAGGCCTCCTCCCAGCTGGACGTGCCTGGAACACCTCCCTAGGGAGGCGCCCAGGAGGCATCCTTACCAGAAGACCGAACCACCTCAACTGGCTCCTTTCAACGAGAAGGAGCAGCGGCTCTACTCCGAGCTTCTCTCGGATGACTAAGCTTCTCACCCTATCTCTAAGGGAGACACCGGCCATCCTCCTGAGGAAACCCATTTTGGCATACAGTACATGACAAACAATAAGCACATAGTATACATCAGTACATGGCTTTTTAGTAGCCCTCCAGAAAGCTTATGTACTTCCCCATTTTCTGGGGTAAACATTCAATCTTGCAAACTTTGACATCTCAGAAGCCACTCCTGGTTTGACGGCACCCCTTCATTCTTCCATCCTCTTAAAAAAAATAAAAAAAATATCTGGCTCTTATTCAACCAGTTTGGACCAAGCTTCTAATGTGCTTCTACAGTATATCATGCTTAGGATTGACACATCTCTCAGAACAAGTTCTTATTGGGTAATTAGACATAGGTTATCTTGTACCCTTTACCAAAATTCCTGGACATTACCACAGGACATGAAGAGAGGTGACATGTATGTTTCAGTTAGGGGAATTTTGTTTTATGGAAGTGCAAGGTATCTTGTTTTACATTGAAGGACTGTATTTAATTTCCTACAAGCAAAATATTGTTTATGGAGAAACTCTGTACCACCACCTGAATGATAGCTGGTGTGTGGAGCTGCCTGGCCATAGAGAAACTGACCGTTAATATACAACTTAACTCATATTGTCTGTTTGCTGTTTTTTATGTTTTGTGTTTTATGTTGCCAGAGTGCCAGAGATGAATTTCCAGTGTATGTAAATCTGTCTAGTGAAATTTTACCAAATTTTACCAGACGGTCATCATATTACCATTTACCATATTTGGCTGGTGAGTGAAGCAAATCTACCAGCCAATTGCACATTTTTCAAGCATTTGGCTTGTAGATGGTGCTAATTTAAACCTTGGTTACAATAGATCACAATACTACAGTAACAGAATCATTCATTTCTACCCCCATCTGACCCTGTTGCCTCGTCCCTGATCTGCTAAGCACTGATCACACATGAACCAGATTATCCACTTAACCACCATGGAACCCCTATCAGGTAAATGTCAGCTTTTTAAATGTGAATCTTTGAATCACTCACCAACCACTAACTAACCACATGGAAAGTTTCTCATTTACTCACTCGTCCTGTTCGCAGCCTGCTTATTTGACAGTTCAAGTGACTAACTGCCAAGTTCCAAACCCACCTTCTTTCTTGCCATCACTGGTCTCTAAACCCACACTCACACAACATGTAACATTACCAAAGGTTCACCCACTCTCTTCCTGACTCAGCTCAGAGGGGATTCAGTCCACTGTGTGTGTGTGTGTGTGTGTGTGTTCGCGAATGCCTGTGTGTGTGTGCCTGTGCCTGTGCCTGCGCGGGTGTGTGTGCCTGCATGTGGTTGTGCGTGCAGTGATGTTGATCTCTCATTTTGGCAATTTCATTATGCCAGCAGTGAGGATTACTCTGATGATTGCATGACTGTCCTTGCCCTGAAAAATACATCGTTCCTGTGTGTGTGTGTGTGTGTGTGTGTGTGTCTGTGTGTGTGTTGGCAAGTGCATTGTTTCTGTGTGTTTGACCTTTCTGTCCCTAATTCCACTTACGTCCCTCTTGATTTTTTTTGTACATGTGGATTAACTTTAATCACAGCAACAACACAGTGAGAATAAATAATCACTCATACAGTAAGACAGGATACACTTGTTTATCGTCTACATAAACATATCTCATGTTATTCTTTCACACAAAGACAGGATTGATGATAGACAATACCTTTTAATTAAGAGGTAAATTGAGTTTTGGCTCTCTGTTTCAACCAGATATTTGATTGCTTGTTGTTTAGGTCAATGCTTACAATTATGCTGCCATATGATTGTAATTCTAGTTATCACATCAGAGAAACATGTGTCAATATTTAGAGGAAAAATGGGTCAGTGTCAGTGGCTGCCCCTTTGTGCAGCTAACCTCTGTCACCTTTAAACGGGGATATACCTCTACAAGGGAACAGAAAAGACTGTGAAGGAACCAATGCTTAAAACTTAGAAAAAAAGAACCAGACGTTTCTGATGAAGGAGGAACCTGTGGGCGGGGGTGGGGGGCTGTGTCATGGGGGGAGTTTACTTAGATTTTCCGATTCGAAGCGAACTGTTCCTGGGAAATCAAAACCACACAAAAACACAACTAGTATCACGACAAGACTGTACATTCAGCTAAAGAGCATTAAGAATGACTAAATATGACTAATAACATAGTGATATAACATATAAGCACTTTGGTATTTATCATTTAAATATTATTCACAGTGAAATACAGTTTACAGTTTTGTAAGTAGGTGCTTATATGCATATACAGTATGTTACAGACTGAGATATACAGTAATCCTATAACCCTGGATCTCCATCCTCTCCGTTCTAGCCAGATGTTGAAAAAACTCAGCATCTGTACATCAGCATCAGCAAGGCACTTGTAAGTCCCAGCAGAATAGTGATGGGCACCAGGAGGAGAGCAATATACAGGGCCCATGGCTCTGGAAACACCTCCACACCTATCTCTGAGAAACACAAAACTACTGATATGAAGTGCAATCTAAAGATTTTCTCACACATTAAGACAGTGATTGATTTCATGCAATCATTTCTCCTGTAGAAGCAAGTAAAAAGTTCAGCCAAAACTAAAACAAAACCAACTTCATTGCTAGATACCATTAGGTCTACAAATGACTTTTTGTTGTGTGTGTGTGTGTGTGTGTGTGTGTGTGTGTGTGTGTGTGTGTGTGTGTTTGTGTGTGAGTTGATCATTTGAGAACGAAATAGGAAACATTTTTAAAAAGAAAGTATGAGCTTGCTGCTTGTTAGGACAGACTCACCGGTGACAGTTGTTGGAAATGTTAGCGAAACATCTGCACCATCTGCAGCCACACAGGAGAAAAAAAGGAAAAGATCAAACAGGTCTCCACTTTAATATTGACACATTACATGACGCCTTTTAAAATTCCAACTGTCTAGTGCCACTTTAAAATTATATTCACTGATGTTTCCATGCTTAAAGCAGTTCTAGTTAGAAGAGGCAAGCTTTTCTACAGATGTGGGTAGATATCATTAACAACTGGACTGATGCTAGAACCACAGCAAATATGTCAAAGTTGATGTCAAAGATTGTTTGGAAGCCTGCAGAACATGTAGGAAACCACAGACTGAATATTTGCAATAACAGGGTAAAGACAGTGTTTGCAACCACGCTGTTAATGGCAGAATTTGTGTTATTTTCAAATCTACAGTACAACTTATTATTTATAATTGATACTGTTTATTGATTGAATTACAATTTACACTCTGTTTTGTTATTAATCACTACACAAAGGCCTGAAATACACATATATGCTCAGGACCTATTAATGCACAAATGGAGAGATGTAAGAGTGAGTGGGCTGCCAGTGCTGGACCAACGCCCTGAGCTGTTGGGGAGGGGGGGAGGGGGGTACGGTGCCTTGCTCAAGAGCACCTGGCAGTGGCACTCTACAACTCCCTAAGGCTTGAGCTACTGCCACCCCCAAGCACTTAAAGGTGCTCTAAGCAATGTTGGGTGACGTTACTTCTTGTCGACGTTCAAAGTATTTTCAAACAAAACGAGACTAGCTTGCCCCTCCCTCCTCCTCATCCCTTACCCTCCCCTTCTCTTCTGTGCTTTCGCGAAATAACCCCCCAACCCCACCCCCAAATCCTGCTTGTCGGTTATTGGCTGGAACGCTGGAACACTGTTTGTGTATGCTTTGTGGTGCAGGTGGGTTTTTTACAGTATGTTCTGGGGACAGACAGCTCGCTAGATAAGGAGGGAGATTATTACCAGGCACGTGGTAGAAGATGCTTTTTGTCACCAAATCTTTGTTCAATTGCAGCTGACACTCATATTGTCCTTTGCGCCCCAGAGAAACGGTCTCAGAGAGTGTGACGTAGGGAAAATCTGCATCAGAATGTCCTGGGGCTGAGTCAACAGGTTGGAGTTTGCATCCATCATAAAAAATAGACAAAACAAATCCGGGATCCCAGGTCACGTTGACTTTACACACAAGCAGAGAGTCATTGTGACCGGTGAGGTTTAAGATCATGGTATCTGAAAAGAGATGCAGACAGGAATACAGATGTGTACACTACATTTGAAATTTCACAGACATTTTTAGCACGTTTTTTTTGTCCAGTCACTGCACAGCTTTGACTACTATGAAGGCCTGCACACAAGAAAGCTGGATAGTGGTATAAAAAAATGTTTTCCCAGCTCAATGACATGGAATTTGGAAAAACAGTTTACATGTTCTGCAGCAACCTTCTAAAAGCTTGTTACTGGCAGATTGTCAGCAGTCCGATTTCTCCCCTTTAGAGTTTAGAACTAAATCTGGCATATTTTATATGTCAGTGAAATGTAAATAAAGACAACTGTCCTACAGGAAGAAATCAAAGGAAAGATGTTACATAATTATACATAGTTTGGTTTCAGATGATGCAGGGCACATGGGCATGAAGCATGTAGGACCCTTACCCTGTCATTTAGGTTTTGTCTATTCTGAAAGCAATACTAAATCTATAATTCTAGCCCTGAACCTGGTTCCCACCCCATTTTCTTAAGTCCTCCTGGCAAAACAACACTTTATCCTAGAACCATCTTTAGCTTTAGCCACAACCCTTATACAATCTTCTAGATGTGAATGCTGGTAGAGTGTCCTCATGATCTTTATCTCCCTGTAAGGACATTTGATCAATTATAGAAATACATGGAAACAAAAAAATCTAAAACCCTGTATTTACCATACACCATCAGTAAAGTGTTATTTCCTTTACTCCTGAAACGATCACTCTCTGTGATGACGGACACTTTGCACTGGTACTTCCCATTGTCGGCCCACTGCACATTCTTTAGGAGTACGGACTTGATTGAAATATTTGGGTTACTATCCAGAAGCTCAACACGTCCATCATATTTCTCAGAGGGGGACCACAGCCTGGGATTGTCAGTGCCGTCCTTTGATAAGAACACCCAGTACAGAACGGGTGGGGTCACCATTTTCTCATCGTGGGAAATATTGAGATGGCACGGCATTATAACGTCATGACCCAGAGCAGTGGTAAGCACAGGGGGCTGGTGGACAGTGACCAAGGAGTGAGTACCTGAAAAACACAACAATGACAGGATGTTGGGTTCTTTTCTATGAACCTCTACCTTATTTGGTAAATATAGCTACAGGAAGTATTTGACTGGGTGCAAGAAAAGACAACAATGTTTGCACATGCAAGTTTATAGTTTATTGGATTATGTGACCAACTAATCTTCAGCCTAATAGAGATAATTGTTTTGGATTTCTGAAGCACATTGAGTCTACGCCTGTCGTAAAAAATCTAACTGACTTGACTTGATCATATATGACAGTTATGGAAACCCTGGGAGACAAGCGTGTAAATAACAATTCTGGTGAAGTTGTAGTTGTTTGTTGTTTTGAGTGCATGGAGAAATGAAAACTCACCCTGGAAGAAAACATGAATGCTTTTAGTCCTATTTAGAAAATGGGGGGGTAGCCCACTTCAGCCTCTTGTGGTCAAAATGAGTATTACAGCAACAACAACAACAACAAAAACACTTTCTGTGTAATCCTGATCCTGTTTTACAGATGAAATACACAATTTAGGGAATTTAGAAAGATTATCCTGAAAAATACTTTCTTCACCTGTTCTTGAGTCATTAACATAAGAGAGAAAATAATTAAATCAGAATTAGCGCCTTCCTATGTCCCAGCATGTTGTTTGTAACTGTTTGTGAACATTATATTTACTATATTATATTTTCTGAATATAAAAAATATAAAATTGTATCACAAAAAATCTATCAGAATTAGAGAGTGGATCACCAGAATGGTTTTTCACTTGTCTCTCAGGGATTCTGGAGATAGTTACATGGCCACCTGCAGAACATTTTATATTTCAGATTACTAAAACATACTTTTCTGTCTGTTGAGCACTTCAGTATCAGACCTTCAATTATTACGTAAGAGTATGGGTCCTTCGGACAAACAGCAACAAGGTAAAACAACAGTCTGTAACAAAATACTCATGGATGTAACATCTGTGACTTTGGCAATAGATTTCTGAGCTATCCCTTTATAACCTGAAGTTTGGGGTCCTGCCATCTTGGCAGTTACAGGACCCCAAAAAATAAAAATCCAAATTTAGACAAAGCGATGCATAGCACCGGAGCTGAAATTGCATCCTATCAAACTTTCCACACTCAACACCCAATAAACATTATTTAAACAGCAAGAAGAGGTGAAATTAGATTTCTTATTTCTTTTTCTTTTTTTAAACGTCCCTTCAATGGAGAAGGAATTTGGTATTTTCCAAGCAGTTTCATTAGTCTTCCTTTGAATTTTGGCTTCAGTTTTTAGTTGTTGAGGTTTCCGGTTCCCAAAACATTGCACACAAGCATTTACCAACAACATGTAAGGTAAAAGTTTCAACCTAATGATGTCAGCCCAGAACTACCAAAATGGTATGAAGCTTTTTTAAGGGAGACGTTTTGTGAAGACAAAGGCCAAATGCTCAATCAGTTTAACATACAATGGTAATAATAATATAATTATTTGACTTTAGTCACAGTAGTCCAAAAAGGTCCAGAGATGGAGAAGAATCTGAGGTTAAACTGTCATATTAAAATCCGTATTGCAGCATATTACAATTACAACAGTGCATAAATGTTATGATAGAATAACACAAAAACTAGAGTCCTCTACACCCATTGATGCTCAGACCGTATTTTGCCAGATTGAAAAAACGACTATTTATCTTCTTTTTTTTATAAATTGAAATTGATTGCAAATGAGCCTACAAACAATGATTAAACACAGTGTTCAATTGCTAAATGAGTAAATGTCCCTGAAAAAAAAAAATCTGCTTAAACTCCTTATCACAAAGACACATTTTTCATATATAAATCAAAAATTCTTATAATTTTACCTGAAACCAAAAAGTAGAGAAGCATCTGTTGCGCCCATCCCCATTTCTTCGCTATGAAGCTGTGATGCATCTCAGATAAAACTATCTGCAACATTACGCTCTCACCCAGACGACATCACCACTTTGAGTGCTGAGAGATTAAGTACATGCAGGCGTTTGATATACCACTTCCTCACAAGCTGAAAGATATTAATCCTTTTTATAAAACTTTTCAATGTTACACTTCCACTATTTTTTATCATTGTTTTGACGGTACTAAGATAGCATTTCTTAACTTCAGCAAAGCAATTAAACAAATAAAAATGCAGTATATAGAACATTTACTCACATTTATACACATTTACTAACTTTTTAGCGTGGGCTTGGAAATGAAAGCACACTGAAAGGATGTGGTTTTGGGGTTTTAAGTCAGAATAGGACTTATTTCACATGTATCTTGTTGTACTGAATATGAGAATAACATACTTGACAAAACAAACACCCCATGGTCATGTTACCTGCTTGTTCTGAAGCATATTCATTCTACATATTAAACATCAATTATTTTGTTTCAGTTGTCTTAAAACTTCCCTTTATTCTTAGCACTTTTACAGCATCTCCTTAATGTTGCTTAAAGTTGAGCTTGGCAGTTCATTCTTGATTTTGGGAATAAAGCAGTAGGCCTAAAACAATCTCCACTCAAGGTCCACTTATTTTTCCTTTTCCTGGAGCTTCTAATTTTATAAAAAGGAAATAAGTAAAGATTGTTGTGACGTGTGTTGTTTTCAAGATCGAGAATAAAATTTTTAGCTAAACGTTTTGCTCAATGTGAAGAAGAAGACTTTGTGAATGCAAGCTCAAGAAAAAATGAACAAGTAAGTGGATATTGTTCTGTCTGTCAATAATTACTTAATAAGTTTAACTAAAACAACAAATCACTTGCTGACCTTTGTTTGTGTTTTCTCCCAAACAAAAGAAAATATATATATTTCTGGTAAGATCATCTATTTCTAGGCGTTTTTTTTTTTAAGTGTTTTTCAGTGGAATCTTTGAGGTAGATGTGCATGCACCCTCTTCACGCATACATTGATTGCAGAGGTGTAAAGACCCTCAGACAACTCTCTGCACACCCACTTGCACAGTAGGCTTACAGTGAATAAAAATCATAAGAAACATATGCTATTCTTTAGTATTTGACATATACACATAGTATATACATACTGTACTTACATTAAGTACATATTGTACATACATAAATAGCTATGAGGATTGGAAAAACCAATTTTGGTCCTGGAAAACTAAATAATCATTTGCCTATATGACGTGGGTGGATATGACAATATGTACATGTTTATAGTAGGCTATGTGTACAGTAACGCTACAAAATCTACATTTTAGGCTACTTAAAAGGTGGACGCTTGGAGTCGTAGAATGCATAACAATAGGTAAAAAGCAAGGAACGAAAACATCTTATTACGTAGCCTACTTCCAAACCATTACTCACGCACAATTTAAAAAACATGTAGCCTAAAACAATTAAATGTCTGCACTCTGCAATAAACTACATTACCCGTGCAACCCTCTGCAAACCTAATACGTCATTACGTCAATCGGTGGGCATATTTCAACATGGAGGACATCGTAGCTGTAGAGAAGAACCCGGTATGAATTAGTGAGATTGTTTCCTGTTTTCCGTCTTAAAATCGACAGAGTTTTTGTGGTAGGCTTTTGCAAAATTAAGTGTTTCAGTGTTGCTTTTCATGGGTGTTTGTCGCTGTATTTGACTATTTGTTAGTTCTTGTTAACACTGCCGATACGTAAACCTGCCAATTCATTCTCTACTCTGTGTAACGTAACGTAACGTTAAGATTAACGTTAGTTGCTATGTCATGCAAGTTAGCTGCTATCGTTAGCATGGTGTCCATAGCGCGCAAGAAAAAAGGATTTGCTTTGAAATAACTGAGGGTTTATAAAACTATATTCACCAAAGATTGATATGAGATGATGTTTCACCGGTGTTTCCCAAACGCCTTCAGCTAAATAATCAGTTGTTGCTTTTGCGAGTCGTTTAAGTTAGCTAGCTAACGTTAGATGTTTAGCTACGAGCTAAAGGTAGCTAAGTTAGCCAACGTTAAGCTAGTGTCTCTGTAAGGTACAAGGTAGCTAACCGAGCATTCCGTTCTTGTTTATCAGTGAGTTTTTGTAAATTTAGTTTTTTTTGCTGTATTCTGTTCCTTAGCTGGAAGCACTCTCAAACGTTACCATGAATATATCTTTTTAGTTTATTTTAGTTTATTTATATTTGTTTGTTTGGGTGAAAGAAAATACAAGCCCTTCACTAATGTGTGATGTCAAATATGAGATCTTCTGTAATAGTTACATTGTTTAAAATAATAATAATTATACGTTTTATTTAAAGGCGCCTTTCTTTCTTCATGCTAAATAATTTTGGATGTTCTCACATTCACAGGACGACATGCCAGCAATAGTGACCTCCAGACCTCAGACGGGCCTGTCCTTTCTGGCACCAGAACCAGAAGATCTTGAGGATCTTTACAGCAGATACAAGGTCTGATACCTGATTATACGTTCTTGATTAACGTGACAATCTAGTGGGCGGGTTGGCTCAGTGGGTAGAACAGGCGCACATATATGGAGAGGTGTATGCCTCAACGCAAAGGCCTAGGGATCAAATTCGACCTGTTTTTTTCCATGTCTTTCCCCTCTCTCTCCCCTTTTTTTCACCTAGCGGTATTATCAAAATTAAAGGTGGAAATTCCCAAAAGAAAATAATAATAAAAAAAGAAATGTGACAAGCTACCCAAAATATATCTATGAGTCTGACAAACTATAGGCTTAACGATTGAATAATGTTTTATTCTGTGTATTCATGTATTACAGAGGTTATAATGGATTTAAATAAAGGCAAATAAAACAAACGGTTCAAGCTAAATTCTACAAGTCATGCATAAAATTATAGTCGGGTACATGTTTTAAATCTCTGAACTGCTGCCCGTATCTCAGATTCTTCTGTGATTTGAAAAGATGTTACGTAAAACAAACTCAAGTCAGTCTAATTACCAGGATTAAATTACAGGAAGAGCAATACATTCAGCACATTACTTGTATAGATAAGAATTACCTTTGTTGGTTAATCTCCAGCAGGATTTCAACCTTTCTTTCCTCTATATATTTTTTTGTTGCAGAAGCTGCAGCAGGAGCTGGAGTTCCTGGAGGTGCAGGAGGAGTATATCAAAGATGAACAGAAGAACCTGAAGAAAGAATTCCTCCATGCCCAGGAGGAGGTTAAGAGGATACAGAGCATCCCACTCGTCATTGGCCAGTTCCTGGAAGCTGTTGACCAGAACACAGCCATTGTGGGCTCCACTACAGGTACATCAAAAGGAAAAACCTGCCTAAATGTACAAAAAAGGCCATACATAAACTAAAAATGATTATATGCTGCCTGTGTTAATTTTAAGTGATAAAAACATGGACTGCTGTGCTCAAAGCAATGCATTAAAAGATCTATGGGATGATGATTTTTTGATTCAGAGCATTTACAGACACTCCAGATTTGGGACTGGGCTCGACTGTTCCTCAAGGTTTTGTAAGGGTAGTGGTTGGATGTTACACCTGCCCTCTAATATTGTAGGTGATTTTTTAGTTTATGTGATTGTCACAACTTAATGTTAAGGGAATACTTTCTTTGCCGAGGAACAATTAAATTCTTACTAGCTTTAAAAAGACATAATTAGAAAACCAAATGATGTGCATTAAACCCCCAAAACAATGAATGTAAAGATAAATACATAAACGGATAAAGCTGAAAATAAAAAATTCATGAATTGGCAGATGATGCATACATGCTGTACATTTTAATTCTTTATCATTTTCAGGCTTTCAGAGTCTTGAGAGACAACCTAGTAGAAATGTTTGAAGTACATGTTTTAAATGTGTAAAGTTCTGTTCCTGTGTTCTTTCAGCTCTAATTCATCTCTATTCTGCTTTCAGGGTCCAACTACTATGTGCGCATTCTGAGCACCATTGACAGAGAGCTGCTGAAGCCCAATGCCTCAGTGGCTTTGCACAAGCACAGCAACGCCCTGGTGGATGTACTACCTCCTGAAGCTGACAGCAGCATCATGATGCTGACGTCAGGTACCACACTCAGTTTTACTGCTTTACTGAACAAAGATGACCATGGTCATATCTGGAGACAACCATTTTTTTACTACTAGTGTTGCAGAAAATTGTATTCATGATTTTTCACTACAGTCAAATCATTGAATTCTTCATCAGTTGGCCGTTCATTGTTTTTGTTAAAAACACATAGATGACATATTTCTTGAAACTGTAAAAGGAAAGTCTGAGATCTTAAGTACCACCAGTATAACTTTCATACAAACAATGTATGAACAGCATAACTTACTTTCCTTTTCACTGTGTCTTTACTCCCAGACCAAAAGCCAGATGTGATGTATGCTGACATCGGTGGGATGGACATTCAGAAGCAGGAAGTCCGAGAAGCTGTAGAGCTGCCGCTCACACACTTTGAACTTTACAAACAGGTTGGATATCAAATAGAAATGGCGCATTTTTAAACTGACAACATATACTTTTATTGTATTTTACACTCCCATTTGTCACAGGGAGTGAAATAACATGGAAATAACCAGATACTTAACAACTTTGGTCTTTTTCATTTCTCAGATTGGCATTGACCCACCCAGGGGTGTCCTTATGTACGGACCTCCAGGTTGTGGTAAGACCATGTTGGCCAAGGCTGTGGCTCATCACACTACAGGTACTTACCATATCAGAGTCCTGTTTGTGTTAATGTAGTGAGATATCTTGTTTTTATACCAAATTAGATTTTTCCGTTTTTACGTTGACAACGCAAGATGAAAAACAACAGAGATCACTCCTGATTCAAACTGATGCCTACTTTACACACACTGTATTTTGGTTATGGATTATTGCTAATGAGTATGTACATCAGTGAAAATAAAATAACTTTTTCCAATGTCTCTGTTCCCAGCGGCGTTCATCCGTGTGGTGGGCTCTGAGTTTGTTCAGAAGTATCTGGGTGAAGGCCCTCGTATGGTGCGTGATGTCTTCCGGCTGGCAAAGGAAAATGCCCCAGCCATCATCTTTATTGATGAGATCGATGCTATCGCCACTAAGCGTTTTGATGCACAGACTGGAGGTATGAACGTGTGTGGCTCACATATAGACTTTCTCTGTACAAACCAAAGTTTTGTTGTAGATTTCAGGTTTTCAAAGACAGATAGTGCTCTAGTTTTTCTCATTGAAATCTAGATTCTCATTTCAGGATGTGTTTGTGTTCCCTCGGTCACATCATTGTAAATGCAGTAACATCATGGTAGGAAAAAAAGAGTACCCTCTGACCTTGTGTTATTCCTTCTGCAGCTGATAGGGAGGTACAGAGGATCTTACTCGAGCTGCTAAATCAAATGGACGGCTTTGACCAGAACGTCAATGTCAAGGTGAGCTAAGTCCACCTGTCTGAGGAAACTATTAATCTTCTCTCTTGTGACTGCATCATCTTTGTATGTAGGCTAGTGACTCGTGGTGTCTGTGATGGCGCCGGAGCACTGTCAACCAGCCGTTCATTTTCTAAGCCAAAATATCAGTTCATTTACCTTAGCAGGCACCCAAAAGGTCATTTATTTTGTCAATCTTCAAAACCTTAAATGGACATTTTGCTCTGAAGCAAAAGAATCTCAGACTTGCATGTGATGTGCATTCTTCTTATAAAACAACTGTTTTTAGAAATGTCTCAAGATATATTGTCTCTAGAAATCCCAAAATTAAAACACAAATGGAATTGGCACCAATGTATCATGAAAGAAGCTAATTAGGACCAAAGCATATTGTCCCGGCCCGACAGTGAAGTGATGTAATTTTTTGATCTTACCTTACATCTAGCTTTTCTTTTATTTACTTTTCACCACTTAGTCATTATATCCATGGTACTTATGATTATTTTTTTCATACTATATTTTTGGGAACGCACCAAAAGTCAACCCTACAGTATCTTTGTGATATGAAGGTATTTGGTACAAAATGTCAGGATATTTGATTTACACTAGCTCTAAGGTTCACATTTAAACCCTACTTAGGTGATCATGGCCACCAACAGAGCAGACACGCTTGACCCAGCCCTGTTACGTCCTGGTCGCCTGGACAGAAAGATTGAGTTCCCCCTGCCCGACCGCAGGCAGAAACGTCTCGTTTTCTCCACCATCACCAGTAAAATGAACCTCTCTGAGGAGGTCGACCTGGAGGACTGTATCCTTTTTGACTCAATAACAACGTGTTTAAGTGGTGTGTGTGAATGTGCGTGCAGTATCCTGTGTGGTACTTGTGTTAGTCTAGTCCTTAATAAGTCTTTCAGGTGTATAGTTGAGTGGCTAGATAGATTTTTAGCTCCTGCTGGGAAGTTGACTAAAGGTCAGGGATGCTATAATCGTACCGTTGCCACTATAAACCGTACAAACCGTATAAAACCGAGTTGAGCTTGTGTTAAAACAAAGCCAGTTCGTACTGTATAAAAAATGATAAATCCACAATTTAAGTCATAGTCAGTTGCTAACTAGATATAAGAATATACCATTTTAGTGTTTATTTTCCAGTCATATGGGTGTAGACTTGCCCACTATCTAATACACAGACCCTGGAAGCAGGAACTCATCTGTGTTTTTTGTTAAACATTCTCTGCTGCTGATGTATTTCTTCTCTACTTCATGACCCGTGATGTACGGTGTTACTTTCGTGGTTGCATCAGTATCACATTTAACACTTAGCTTGAGTGAGTTTGAGATGGAACACGTCATTGTTTTGTCATCTTCTTAGTGCCAAAACGGTGGTTATGCAGGCGCATTAACATCATACATACATACCAGATTTCTGTGCTTGAGGGACAACCGCGTAGCTGTTTTGGATTGTGTGTACGGCCTTCAAACTGACAAATGTGCAAAACAGTGTAACGGCTGAGAGTCTGCAGCCTTTTTACACCGCATCATTCCAATATTCATTCATGTTTAAACACGGCTTTGATTCTCTGTTTTGTGGCTTGTATTTTGGCATTGCTGTGTTGTTCAGTCGTCCTTAACAAATGTACAGATGTGGCCAGACCAGACAAGATCTCTGGAGCCGATATCAACTCCATCTGTCAAGAGGTGAGCAAGAGAGCCCTCACCCTTTTTGATTTCTCTTCTTTTAACAGTGCAGGAAAATAAATGGAACAAACAATATTTGATGTCTTTTTTTCTGTTTATTTGTTCCTCTGCTGTCTCAGGCTGGCATGTTGGCAGTGCGTGAGAACAGGTACATCGTCCTGTTCAAAGATTTTGAAAAAGCTTACAAGACCGTCATCAAAAAAGACGAGCAAGAGCACGAGTTCTACAAGTAGATGGGGGAAAAAAAAATAACATCCTGGGAAATAATGTGTCCGGACACACACATTTGTTATTGAGTAAGTCTCCGTCTGTATCAACTATGTCTTTTGTGGATTTGCAGTCCCTGACTTACATTGATTTTTGGACTAAATTTACTCACTGCAGCACAAGGCCTAATGTCAGATCAGCCCTGTGTCCCCAGCCTTGAGAAGACACACTACCATGTGACGGAGTGTTCTTTTTTTTGTTGTACAGGCACTCTGGTTCTTAAATATATCGGGCCCTGACTGTAGCTAGGATAGAACATTTGTATCTATGTGTACTCCCTTAACAAGACCTTACATGAGAAAAATCCATTAAAGATGTTTTCCATAAAAAGTAAATGTGGTCATTATTTTTCTGCTCTTGAAATACATGGAAATTGAAGACAACAAGCATCATTGATAGGATTTTTCATGTCATCAGCTCAATGTTGTGATTAGAGCTCCATCAAATGTTAAATGTATCTATTAGTTGATGGACAGAAACAAATGGCAACTATTTATTAATTTTAAAAAAATCACTTGTTCCAATGCAAATATTGGCTGATTTTATTATTATTCTTTGATCTCTTAATGTTTTGGACGGTTGGTCTGACAAGACTAGAAAATTGAATATGTTAACTAAGGCTTTGGGAATTGTGATGGTTAGTTTTTAAATATTTTCTGACATTTTATCGACCACACTATTAGTTGAGAAAACAATTAACCGATTTAATCAATAATGTAAATAATTGTTAGTAATAGCCCTGGTTGTGATTATTGTAGGTAAGTCATGGATGCAGCAATTACCTCAACGATAGTCTTGCACTGCCTGGCCTTTATTCCCCCTACGTACTAGCAAAAATGTTTTTTTGAGATTTTGCCAAAACGTCCACTCAGACACTACTGCCCAACGGGTTGAGGCAAAGTACATGGGAAATGTTGCCCTTAAGGAAAAAGGAATTAAATGCATCCAATGATCACCATGTTGTGCCAACATGAGTAAATAAAAAGCATACTATTGTTGTTAGTGCATCATTTGTATGTGACAGAGCTGATTGTATTAGGATAAGTCAGAGAAATGCAATGAATTGAACAAAAAATAAAATGATAGGATTAGGACATTGGCCTAAACTGGTAAAAAGAAATGTATCTATTTTTAAAATCTTGGGGGTAATGTATGCCCCTCAATCATTTTTAATAGGAGCATTCTGAGATTTCTTGGTTTTTTTTGTGCCCTTTGCCCCCCCTTTATTTCTAACACAGATGTGAATAAAATGTAAATTAGCCTGATTATTTGTAAATAATCCCTCCAAACACACACACACACACCTAATACCTCGACTGGTATCAAATAACACATCAGACAAGTGATCAATATTCACATGTATAATGAAGACAGTTTATTAAGAGCTATGAGACAAAAACTAAAGCTAGCAGCGATAGCCATACATCATATGAATATACTGTTTGGTAGATATGCTCCAGCCAGTGTTACGATCTTGGAGTTGACATAGTTGACTTAATTGGATGGCAGAGCTGCGCTGGGCCTCTTGGTTAGTGCTTGAACGATGTCTTCTATGCTGCTCTGTGGCCCTCTGCCGCTCTTGTTTTAAGCTTGCCCATGAGTCGAACAAGGGCAGCCTGAGGTTGCACCAATCCCTTTAGGCCACAAGTGGGTGCAAGATCATTCATTATGGCGTCCTAGTGCCAGCTTCGGTAAAACAAATGCACACCAACTTTTCAGCAAATTTGACCTTTGCCCACCAATGAAATGGATTTACATAGACAGGTTAAGGTCTAAAGTCCCTATGCGGCATAGCTCGGACTTTAGCGCAGTACATTCAATTAAAGTTTTAAAATAAGGACATAATTTAAACATTATCATTATTCTGATCAGAAGTTTTAAGGTAACCTGCTGTTTAATCCCAAACTACAAAGTAGGGTCCATGAAGGTTTGGGAACCTCATTGCCAATGACTTGATGTTGAAATTACAGTGGAAATCAAAGTAGTGGTACCCACTTGTATTTCACTTGGTCTCTTGTAGGAAGGCTGTAAGCGACCTGGTCAAAGTAGTACGGACAGAGTGGCAGGGTTGCCATTTCTGGCCAGTAAGACATCCCGGGAAAGATTACATCCAGCCTGTGGTTTTGTCCATAGTGCTGTCCGGGGAAGACTGTCCACCACAAGGTTGACACTAAAGCATCCATGCTGGTTTGAGCTGCCGAGGGCCTGCGATGAAATAACTCGTACAGATGTTGTTGGTCAGCCATTTATGCTAACTCTGTCCCATCAAAAACACATAGGCATGGTCAAATTCAGAGAACTGGCAGCCACAGTATAAATTGTTTACATATTTATTGACATTTTAATCTAAATACACAGAATTTCTGTTTGGCTTTTATTTATCAGAACTGGCATTAGCATATAACGTTACTGTATGCTCATGAGGTGGAAGAAGTCCTCAGACATTTTAGCAAGTAGCAATACCACAGGGTAGAAATACTTTGTACCAAGTTAAAGGCATTCATTAACAGCCTGAAAAAATGTGTCAGTGTAGCATGTCTTTTAAGTCCTTAAAATGTTAAGGAAAAGTACTGGCATCACAATATATATGTACATGTACTTAGTTACTTTCAACCACTGATTATAATGAGTCAAATTTGATAATCAAGTAAATGGTTATTTACCTTAACTGTGAAATGTAATCTCCTGTGTGAAGTGTTTTTTTGTTTTGTTTTCTTTTTTTGTCCTGTTCTAAAACCTGAGGCTTTATTTAAATGACGAGTCAGGGCAGGCATCAAGTCAATGAGTAATTCATAAATACACAAATCCAGTGCTAGAACTATGGAACTAAAAAATAATAACCTGCAAAAAAGACAGGCATTGTTGAATGAAGCGTTCCTAGCAATATCTTTATGCTTAGTCAACACCGTTAGTTTTGGAGAAATGAAATGTTGGTGTTCTGTTTGTTGATTTTCTTTATTTCTTTTGGTTAAAAGCCACATTCTAGGTAATAGGCATTACACTACACTACAAGTTATGTGGCACAGCTACCCAAGGCATTATTGCTGTCTCATTTTTAATTTGTCAGGGATTTACCAGGTCAAACTGATCATGTTTTGGCTTTAAAATCTCATGTCATATCAACTAAATTTTGGCCAACAAATCCAAAATATAATCCTCCTTTTTGCCACTTTTAAAGTGGCAATACAACGGATCGTACCTTTACTATTAAATGACCTCCTTTTGCAATTTCATGTGACGGAGTTCACAGTGTGTTGTTCATGTATTTAAATACAGATTATTTTTACGTGAGTTGTTTTTGAAAAACAGAAGCAGGCCAAACATGACCTACTAATGTTACCGTAAACATGTTAGATTGTTACAACAGGACGTCTGTTCAAAGGCTGCGGGAAAGAGAACAGTCTTTAAGTTAGTTCTTAAAATGGCATCACAGTTGGGTGATGGCAGGGGAGTTGATACCAGCAGTGGGCAGCATAATGGATAAGGCCGTTTCACCACACTTTCACCAATTTTGGGCACTACTACTGACCAGTCCTTGTTGACCTAAGAGAGATATCTTACCCGGATCTAGTTTTCACAATATTCGAATTTTTTTTTAAGATGTCTGAATGATGGATTTTTTTTTTTTATAGGTAGCTAACCTACATAATGTAGTTTGGAGTTTCCAGTAAAGGGGAGGGGGAACGGCTGTGGCTCTGCTCATATAACCGCACGTTACCACACGCAAGGGCTACCACACAGCATCAACTTTAGAACAAATCGGAAATACGGAGGAGGGGGGAAGTACTCTCGGGGACATCGACGGCTAACAGCTAGCTACTCCTCCAGCCAAGGGATAAAAGCAGCCCGGCTGGTAAGAATACAACCGTTAAGTAGCTATATCGTAAAAGAAACTGAAAAAGCACCGTATGTGTGCCTGCTAGCTAGCCAGACAGCCAGCTAACTAACGTCCGCAGCTGCTAGCTCTGCAGGGTTTGGCACGTCTTCGCTGACACAGCTGGCGAGGGTCAGTCGTAGTTGGAGTTTGGTTGAGAAGAATAGTTTACTCTGCTGAGTTTACAAGATTAACTATGTTTTAAAAGCGTTGGTCATTATGTCTTGTTCTGAGTTAACATGTCCACGTCACTCACAACAGTTGAAGGATTCAACTTAAAACTAACACCCGTAACGATAACGTTCCAAAACGCTTAGCTAAGCTGGTTTAGCAGAAACAATAGACATCTTTACACTGTTTCTTTATTTGAAAATGTTCGTTATTAGATGGCTAATCACGTAGTCACACAGACATTTACAAAGCTAATGTTTGTTAATGTCAGCTCAGTTGACTCTAACGTTACTTCCCTAAAATGTCTGCACAACTTTTAGCTAGGTAGAGTAAGGTAACTAGCTAACCCCTTGGAAGTTTGCTTGCCTCTCAAGTTAAACTTTTCTCCTAATTATATCCATGAGTTAATCTAGCTAGCTAGTTAACTAGTTACTATGTAACTGCTACACGAACAATACTACACAAAACTACACAACACACTCTCATTTTGTAATTGGAATCGGCAAATAACTCTGTTTTATTAATAGCTAACTAACGTTACTTATGAGTTGACTAAATATGTTGCTGTTAAGATATCAAGGGGGGTTGAAATCCTCATGCATTGCGCCCTGTCACTTTTGTCGCGTAAGTCGCTTGACTTAGCCTACAGTTAAAACAAGTTGTATGCCCTCTATTCTTTCCTTTTTATTTTTATGTATAGCTACCTTCTTCAGCAGAACAAAAGGAAACCCTCCCCCTCTGAACTGTCAGATTAATTGAGTCAATACTTGAGGAATGAGAGGACCAATGCAGAAAGGACTACTCTTTTCCACAAGGAGTACCAATAGCTTCGATGTAAAAGCAAATATGTTGGCCCTTTTCTAAGTTTTTGTTGTTTTACCAAGTTAGCTTTATGTCAATTTAACTATGTACAATCTCCCCTTAGGACATATGTACTCATCCTGTCTCTGTTACTTAAAGGAGAATTCTGGTCAATTTCAACATGTAGGCCTGTTTTGTAAATATGGAGTGCTGTCAAGTCAACGAAAACAGTCGATGCTGCCAACACCGTGTTATCCTCTTGCCAGAGTTGGAACCCTACAGGCCTAAACAGGGCAAGTTTTAAACTTTTTTTTAGTCTCATTTTCAAAATGTCATTAAAAGTGCCTGCCCATGTGCAGTGATTCCTTTTGAGGGAACACAGGGAATGTCATGTGAGAGAAATACTTAAAAGTTGTGCCAATTCAACTCTGTTTAGTTCTTGTGTTGATACTGCAAGGACCGTCAAAAAACTACAACACAGAAAAGACATACAAACATATTTCCAAAAATAAGCATATGCTTATTTTTTTTAAAGTTCTGTAATACAATTAGCAGAGGACAAGTTATAATTGAGGTAAGTTGGTAGACACTACCTTATCTTATCGTTAAATTGTTACTCTACATGTTTTAGTTTCATCTCTTTTCTGTGTTGTAGTTTTCAGACGGTCCCTAAGCACTCTTACTGCCTCCAAACACCGGAACTAAATAAAGCTAAACTAGCACAACTTTCATGCATTTCTGTCACATCTACAACAATCAGATTTGCTGTGTTCCCTCGGAAGGAATCACTGCTACGGGGGGCAGTGTCATGTTTTAATGACATTTTGAACATGTTTAGAGGCTAAAAGCAAGTTTAAAACTTGCCCTATTTAAGCTTGTTGGGTGCTAGCTCTAGCGGGAGGTTAACATGGTGTAGGCAACATTTTTGTCTCTACTGACAGCACTCCAAATTTACAAACAAGAGACCTACATTTTGAAATTGACAGGAATTCCCCTCTGCGCTATCCACTGGCAGTTATTGCAACATCAAGGCTGGTTGTGATAACATAATCCTGTGACAGGGTAATATCAACAATGTTTTATGTAAATAATTATAGTTTTTCAATTAATATCTTACACATGATATACTGTATGTTTTTTAATCATCAGTCACCAAAACATTATACATAATTTACCAACAAACGATTTCATTTGATATAGCTGTTCTTTATCTTTCTGCATTAGACATACCGGTGGAACAACTGTTGGCAATCTCTCTTGGCATGGTCGGTCTCAGTGCCATGCGGTTTTGTTTTGTTTAAATAGGCTAAATGTTACAAGACATGTAATGTCAACTCTTTTTTTATTTTTATTTTTTTATTTATTGTGTGACTTGTTGCTCCAGTTTTGTAGTTTTTTTTTTTTTATCTCAATAGTTGCCATTGCTAAGTTTGCAACTTGCTGCAAGGTACTGTGATTGGATGAGTGGCTGTCCCTGGTGGGTTGGTTATAGCTGGAGGTGAACAATACACTATAAGCAAGCAAAGGCAGAGAGATAAGAAGACAAAGTGGGAGGAAGCAGGAGGATGACGTGTTTTTTTCCTCCCTCTTCACCAGCAGTCGGCCCCAGCAGAGTCAAACTCAAGGGAACAGCCATAGAGACATGTACCAGCTGCACCTGCAATGAAAGGCTCAGGATGGGTTGCCATGACAAAGACGCTAACATGCGTTGTTATGCAGACACTGCTTTTCACAGGGCATGTTTGCTATTATTTAATTGCCTGGTCTTGCTTGGTTGTTGCTTGATAGGAAAGGCCTGGTGGCGTATTCGTAAGCAGAATAACGTTTTTACCTTGAGTCTGCTGTATTATTGTTAAATGTGATCTATTGTATGTTATTTTCAGGTTCACACTTGTATTTTTGTTTGTATTGGAACATGTTAACATGCTTTTATTGTTAAAAAAAAATACTTTATTTTTCTCATTCTGCCCATTGCTGCTGCACCTGTATTCACCTGTCTAAGATGCTCTGTTGAAGCGCTTGTCTATTTAAGCATCCATTCTGTAATATCCCAGTCTGCTCTGATTGGTCAGTTGTCCACATCTCAATTCTGTTGTTGTTGTTGTTGTCTCTGTACAGTCGCTGTCTGGTTTCAAAGGAGGATAGAGACAAACTGCCTTCTGCTCTGTGACTGAGGAGCAGCCCCTCCCCTCTGGTCTCTCCTCAGCTCATGTGCAGCAGCAGTGTGCGGGCAGGTAGAAGGAAGGAAGGGAGGGACAGGGTGCGGGGATAGTGTAAATACGAGAGACAATGGGATGCGATTGGTGAAAGATGCCGCTTAGCTGGCCTGGTCCTGGGAGTTTCTCCCCTGTGCTTTCAGATGTCTCACCACGTTGAGACATCTTTAGCAGGAAAATAGAACCCTCTCGTTAATTTCAGCTTGTTTATGGAGGCAAACCAGGAAATGAGTAGGAGAAATGCAACGCTACCAAGCCACGGGCGAGAGACGTGCGTTGCCGTGACGTTTAGTTACATTTTTCGAGAGGTGCAGGTCAGGCTACACCGTAGGGTCCGGTGTAGACGCAGAGGGGTCTGCGGGGTACACGTCGTTTCAACACAGAAGCATAAAATGGCCATCAGAATTATTATTTTTACCACCCTTACTTGGAGACATACATGTCATGGACCCGTCTGAACTTGTGTCAGATGCACAAGCGGTTCCAGGAAATTGGCGGCATGTGTCCATAACAATGCACAGAACATCGAGACTCACTGCTGTCCACAAAATGCAGAACGTATTTCAGAGCCTCCCCGATGGGTAAACCGAAACTTAGTTGCCTGCTTATCAGTTAATGATTAACGATCACGCAACAAGGTTTGGCTATCTGTCAGAAAAAAAACCTCTAAATTAGCATACCTAGTTTGATTCAGCCAACGTCCTGGCGTGTATAGCCGTTTCTCTGAATGTTTACCCGATAATGGAGCTCAATCACTGCTTTAAAAAAACAAAACAATCCATCATAAGGAATTTAACCCTGTAGTCTAAAGGTAGTTTACTGTCTGAAGTCCTAAACCTTATCTCAGCTATTAAAGATAAGGAGATGATAACATTGTTGGCAAGTTAGCCGGAATCACCGCTTTCCCACTGAACTATTTCTGTTCACATTTCTAATTGCAGAAACCACAAATCAGCCTTTTAGTATGGTCAATATCTGTTTTCACAATTTGCTGTAGATTTTGGTTGATGGTTTCCAGTGATAGTACACCGAGGACAAGGTTACAGGGGACTATATTAGAGTATATAGTAAATCACTTTGAATTGCCCGGTTTCTGAAATGTGCTATACAAATAAAGCTGCCTTCCCTTGCCTATGTAATATGGCTCTTATATTATGGCTTTCATTCCAGACTTTGTACAACAGTTCTGCTTGGGATGTTTTTATTATTTTTTTAGTAGAATGAGACCTCTTCATGAAACTCTCCCACTGTTGCTCGGGCGATCAGTCTTCCAGAATTTCGTGGCCTTTTTTGTTTTGTCATTGTTGCGCCCCAAATTGTCAGATTTTTGCGGCAGCTTTTGTAAAAAGAAAAACTGCAGTAAAAGTTGTGCTGTCTTTTGTATTCAATAAAGTTGCGAGAGACGGTGAAAATTGCAAAAATCTGTTGCGCTTTTTTGGTAAAGTTCGGTAAAAATAAAAAGCTCAGCATTCTGCAAATGTTGGTATAATACAGTGGGGTTTTAACGTTTTGGGTACCCCAGGTAGGAATTGTATTAATGTGCATAAAGAAGCAAAGAAAAGATGGAAAAATTCTCCAAAAGGCATCAAATGACAGATTAGACATTCGTATATCTCACAAAAAGTTAGATTCCCCCCCCCCCATGGTTAAACTTTCAAAATAACAGAAGAAAAGAAGATGGCATCTCCAAAAGTTTGGGCACCCAGCAGAGTTTATAGAATGCACCAGTAATTCTACTGTTTGAGTTATTTTTCTCTGGAAGCAGATTTACGTCAATGAAATCAGTTGCAGTTATAGTAGTCTGAGCCATGTATACATGCAACGGTATCTACGTTTAAATCTTATAACGTGGCTGGTGTAGAAATGAGAATAGGAATTTAATTATTCTGCACGACTAACTTTTAACATAACTATACTAAATTTCTTATAGCATGTTAACAAATGCTCCTGGTGTGGTATGGTGCGTGCCGGAGGACGGAACAAAACCGAAACGCAGCACAGACGTGCCCAGTGGGTTATTGTTGAGAGACCCAAGGGAATGTACAATTAAGTACTCCTTTTGACTGTCCTTTTTCATGGCAGCTCTTTTGAAATTGTATTGGTAGATGTGTGTCCATGTTTTTGTCCTGCTATAAAAAACATTTAAGTTATGTGCAAGATTTTACGTGAGATGAATTACAGTTCATCATAGCATGTAGAAGTCTAATTCTTGGAGTGAATTTCTTGGGATTTGAAGGACTTTGTCCCCCACTAACACTGAAAAGTAGGAAGAGTTCAGCAGATTTAACACGAAGCTCACACATTTAAGGTTGGAAAGAACTTGCTCATCCTCAATAGGCTGACACATATAGAACTAGGAATCAACTGATGTGGATTTATTTTTATTTTTCAGTGCTGTTACACATTTTTTTCTTCTTTACATCAGCCGTAGCCAGTGGCCGATACAGGCTACCAATTTTCTTGAGCAGATAGTTGGAGCCAATATCAGAAAAATGACACGATGATAACAAATGTTCCAAGTCTCAATTTTAAAAAGGAACATTAATGAACTTAAAAAAAAAATTAAAATTGTAAAAACAGGTGAAGTAGAACGAGTAAGAAAAAAGTGCTGACAATACTGAAAATAAATATTTAAGCATAATTAGAATTCTGAAATTAAAGTAAAATAATTAAACTATTGCACAAAGTTGCAACTGGGCACTGTAATATGCATGCAGCATAATAAAGTGCTCACTGTAGTATACCTAATTTTAAAAGTAACTAAATATTTACAACCTAAAAGTAGCCATTGAACTAAAGTGCTTGATTTGTAATTTAAGACTGCCATGGTTTAAATTTTTCTACATAAAATGAGCATGTCTGAGGCTAATATGCCACCTAATATGCAAAGACAACACAGTGGTATGTCTAAATCTAAAAGAAGCTGGCAGATTTGTCAAACAATCAGCGGAGGAAAATAATGTCCGATGCACATTAGGCACAAATTCAAGTTTCTGTTCTAAGCTGCATTCACGTTAAAAGGTAAAAATATTCAACCACGTATAAAACGTATATCTCAAAGTTTTAAAGCTCTCCTTCAGTTGGCGAAGCACTCCCATATCACTGTGATGCCTGTGTCCCACTGAGCGAGACACACACTTCAAACAACTTCTGTTTGGTTGCTGACAGGAAAAACTAAACCACCAGTGAACTGGATTGATAATGATACACGTCAGCAAGCGGCTGTAAACGCAAGTAAGGCATACATGGTGCACTTATGTCTGGTACATGACAAACGTTCACACAAATTAATCAAACACACGTATGAAACCTATCTCTCATCATTAAAGCTCTGATATCACTGCCCAACTCCGCCCAGCTGCGGCTATCCTACAACGTAGCTATTTGCAACTCCCTAAATACAATGGCAAGCAGTTTTATAGAGCATGCATTTGCGTTTTCCATTTGGACCCACAAACTTGCTTATAGACAGTTGCAAGCCCACTGAGAGCAATGTGTTTCCGTTTGGCAATATTTCAGCTAAGTCAAACAGTTAAAAGGTGCTGTGAAAGTTTAAAATTAAAGTTTTCTTAAAGGGTTGGCTTCAAGCACTCTACTATTGGGGGAGGGGCAGTGCATGGTCTGCACGTGAACCGCGTCTCTCTAGCAACACAGAGCTGCAAATGCAACAGCCGTGCGTTGGCTGATACACGTTAAAACACAAATATCGGCCAGCCGATAAATCGGTTGATCACTTTATAGAACTGCTGGCACACTCAGGCAGATGTTAAAGCTTCATACTCTAAAGCAGAGCCTCGATTTTCTTTTTCTTTTCTTTTCTTTTTTTACTTTGTAAAAAGAAAAACAATAGTTGGAGCAATAGTGTTTAGCATAACCGTTACCTGGCAGCCACTGGCTAATGCATTCGAAGACTTCAGAAATCAATAGCCAATACTTAGTAGCTTTTGGATCCGTTTCTTGCAGAAATGCTGCTTTGAAATCAGTTGCAGACAATTTTTATTAGCAATATAAGATGTATTCAAGTATGGATGGGCCACAACTCAAAACCGCTGCTCCTGGAACTTAATGCTCAGATAACTGTAAAACAACCCAAGACATTTAATAAATGACTGTTGCTGTTAAAAATATGATTTGTGCTTAATTGCTTCTGAACAGCTCTTGTTCAGAGAATGGGGTGCCTTAACAGTTGGACAAAGAATAAAGGTGGTTTTAAGTGTTAGTGCCAAGAGACTCAGTAAGACTGTCTGGTTAGTTAAAAATCTTCCATGGTTACCCCCGCTGTGACTTGGTTTGGCTGCTCATCTATGTCCCTCTGGGGCTGATAAGGCCGTCAATGGGCTGTGCATGAGTCCTTTGTTGTCCCTTTAGAATTTGAACAGCAGTGCATAAGCTATAAGTCCCTAGATGATCTAAATATAACTCCTATCCCCTTTTTTCTTGTTGGCTTTTCATTCAAACTCCCATGCTACCCATCTCACTCGTGTGTGTGTGTGTGTGTGTGTGTGCAAGCATCCATGTGGACAACATGTACTATATGTATGCAGTATTAATGCCCCGTGGGCAGAAAAGAAAAGGTCCTATTTGTCGGCAGTTATGTGCAATCACTCTGTAAAGCACACGTTGCACAGTGAGGTAAAAAGAAAATGAGAGAAGAGCAAGGGTTCTGGGAACAAGACCAGAAAAGGCTCTCTTTGGTGTGCTGATGTATGTTATTTATGCCAAACCTGCCTCCTTTTTAAATTCTAAATGCAAATAGTAAGGACATGTGTGCAGGAGAGAAAATAAAGTCAAAAGAACATAGTGTAACAAGACTTTTGGCGGCTCTCCCTCTCCCCCTTCAGCTCCTCTTCGTTTGCTTTGTCCCTCTCTCTCTTTGGTTCACTCCTCAGCCTTTTAGCTAGCAGAGAAGGATTTGTTTACATCTAGTTACTGGATCTCTTTTATATGCACGATAAGTCAGTGCTTAAGCTTTGTTAAAGAAGGTGTCTGCTGCCAAGTTCTCTTACATTATGGCCCTCAACCATTATAGCAAACCACATTCATCCTTTCTTACCTTTTTTATAAAGGCATAGCTTAGGGCTGTGCAATAATCATAATGTAATTGTGATAATGATGGATTTTGACTCCCAATGATCACAAAAACTGAATAATCGATCAGCTATTATTTAGCTCGATACGTTTTGAAAGATAATCTCTTATTTTCTCTTGTGTTATGAATAGGAAAAAAAGTGTAAATAGGAAAAGCGTGTAATATTTATGGACCGGATATCAAGGCTTAGTGGGCGGGGGTGGCAGTTTGGTGGGCTGGGGATCTCATCTGTGTGTGCGTGCGCGCATACAGGCTTGGATTTAAACCAAGAATCCAAAAAAATCTGTAAGACAGAAGTACGTGCCGCTGTGTCGCCAGTAGAAATGTAGTGTTTAATTTTAATGGACAGCTCTATGAAGTTTGGTGTTTTATTTTGGAATAATTTGTGAAGGGACAATAGAGCCGGAGATTGGTCGGAAAATAGGCGCAGCGGGTGCTTTATTACATTAAATGTATCGCACCGTTGTGACGAAAAGAGAGCTAAGCCAGAAGGCAAAGCTCTTGATCTACCGATCAGTTTTCATTCCTATCCTCACGGATGGTCACGAAGGTTGGGCATGACCGAAAGAACAAGATCCATGGTACAAGCGTCTGAAATGGGTTTCCTCAGGAATGTGGCCGGTAGGGCTGCACAATTAATCAAATTTTATTCACGATTTTGACTTCCCACGATCAAATTTGCATGATTGAGCGATTTATATATATTTTTAATTTATTTTATATATATAGGCCTATATTTTTTAAATGCATCAATTCGTAGAACGCTCCGTTTTTTTTTTTACAGAGCGCATCCACCGCTCCGTAAATCCCGGTCTGCCCATGTGCCAGTCAGTTGTTACCTGCATCGCGCAGCTTAGTTTCTAGATGTAGAAAGTCACAGAGGATAGATTAACTGGAGGAAAATTCAACAGATAGCAGTCGTTTATACGTCTGTCTCAAGATTTACCAGTAAACGCAACATTTTGTCGCGTCTGTGTTTTTCAGACAACAGCAGTGAGCAGTGCTAGTCGGTGGCGGTGCTAGTTAGCGTCTGTTAGCTAGCATGGCTGTAGAGCGCGAGTAATATTTTTCCTCTAGGACGCACAGGTGCACATAATGTCCTCTCATCCGCTGCAATACAAAAGTAAATAACACTATGCAAGTACATCAAAGATGAAATAAAATTTAGGACTCATACACAGCAGTGAATAAGTAAGTCTTAAGCTTCGTATGTGACAAAAAATTTTTGTTTTGGTTAAAATCAACAAATAATTGAGATCACAATATTGATCATGATAATAGGGATTATCAATATCATAATCGTGCAGCCCTAGTGGCCGGTGTCTCCCTTAGAGATAGGTTGAGAAGCTCAGTCGTCCGTGAGGAGCTCGGGGTAGAGCCGCTGCTCCTTCCCGTCGAAAGGAGCCAGTTGAAGTGGTTCGGTCATCTGGTAAGGATTCCTCTTGGGTGCCTTCCTAGGGAGGTGTTTCATGCACGTCCAGCTGGAAGGAGGCCTCGGAAGACTCAGGACTAGGTGGAGGGATTATATCTCCAACCTGGCTTGGGAACGCCTCTGGATCCCCCAGTCAGAGCTGGTTAATGTGGCTCGGTAAAAGGGAAGGTTGGGGTCCCTTGCTGGAGCCGCTGCCCCTGCTACTTGAAACCGGATTAGCGGACAAAGATGGATTGATGGGTTTTCAAAATGCATTCATTTAGTAGCTCAAACCTGCCCACTCCATTGATCTTATCAACCATGTTTTGTTCTTTAAAACCTGAGAGGTTTAATAATTTATATTTATCTAGTGAGTTTGAAAGACCCTGAACCAGTTAGTAAGTCTTTGTCATGTTTTCCAGGTCGCCACTTTTTTTGTTCTCAATTTACATCTCTGTTGTAGAGTCTTTATGGCATGATCCTTTTTAAACCAAACTCATAATCTATGGGGTTGATATAGAGGCCAGGCAAAGTGAGAGGGATTCAATCTCCCATCTGCTCACAGATCCACATCCAGATGAAAACCATCTGCAGCAAGCGGATGCTTTCCTCTTCTTTTTCTTCCACATATTCCTTGAGAGGAAAACCTTTTATTATCCTTGAACTGAAAATCCTTTCTGTCGTCTGTCAGAGCGAAATGCAGAAATACATATACTATACTTCAGTGAGAATGAGTTTGTCAGATGTCATTGGTATATAAAGTAAGCCATGTGTTTGTCATAGGTTTTACAATTTAATGTTTATTTCCCATCTTCACTGAGGGAACAGGAATGTGATGACACTGCTAGACTCAGCTTTTCACAGAGTCCAATTTAGTTTCCATATGATTTTTTTTTAATTTTTTTTTTATAAAACTGCAGTCCTAGTCTTAATAACTACATATGAAATATAGAAGAAAACATATTTGTTTGTCATAAGATCAAGACTGGCAGTGGAAATGAATCACTTTCAATTCCACATTAAGGGTAGGCAGTCGTCCTCCCACCATCTCTTGTTGGAGCGCTTGTCTTTTTTCCCCCCCTGATATTGCGTCGTGTCACTTTTTTACATGTCATTCCCTTAACAAGCTGTGTAATGAACCTGGTTTTGACTGAAAGACTACTGCAAACTAATGCATTGTTTTCCCTGTGTAATTAGCGAGAGATGCTCCTAAGGGCTGAAGATGTCAACACCATACTAATGATTCAGTGGGAATGAACCTAACTGGCATTAAAACCGTGTACTCTGAGCTTATTTATCACACATTAGCCCAAAAAAATGACATGCAAGGGAAACTAGCCTTCTTTAACCCCCCGAGATGGTAAAGGGCTTTATGACTTTGACATTAGCTGTTGAGTTTAAGTGCAATGGGAGAAATTTGGTTGATTAAGTTTTAACAAATCTTGACTTTTGGCAATGAAGTCTAAGCTGTAGAATCATTTATGGTGTTATGTATTGGTGAGAAGAATCTGCATCTCTCTCATTCTCCACCAGTCTCGTAGCATTGAATGGAATTAGGATTAGTGAGTCTGAGTCTGGGTTCTTTAACAAGCACTAATTGATTTATGACTGAGGATGTGTTGGACACTGCAGCAGATGGCATAAGAGCAGGATTAGGGGTTATGCAAGGTCTGCAAACACCACATTGCTGCAGCTTGCAGCAATAGGGCCACTGACTTTGTTGACTCTAGAACTAAGAAGTTTCTTCCACACGGCAGTGCAAAACTTCTCTCCTGCTATCCGCTTTGGGCTGCAGGCCTCTCTTTGGGGAGGCATCTGCACTGGAGCCCTTGCTGGGCCTGATTAATCAAGGCTATCCAACTGTGCTGTTGCGTCTCCATGTAAATAAACACGGTCCGTTTGTTGGGCCTGTGTTGTACATAGTCAGTCATTGTTTGTGTCAGAAAGCATTCTGCTGTAGGCAGAAAATTGCTGATGTCAACAGTTTGAACCAGAGGGCGTCAGCCAATGTAACAGTTCCTCCTCTTCTTCTGTGTCTTGTGTTTCAGAGCTGTGCTGGAGTGACTGATCCAGATCCTGTCCATCCAGTGAGCCTAATGGCTGTCGGTCCAGGCAGCTGCTTGAGGTGTCTCGGAGCTGGGGATTGCATCATTCTGCAACAATAGCAATTGGAATCAAGACTCACTCTCTTATTCCTCCATTGCCTCCCCCATTCCTTTTTCTCTCAGCCTGACTTTCAACACACACAACCCACTGACCACTCCTCCCACGCTAGTCATGGTCCACTCCCCCTGTTTCTCCAGCCAGTCAGGCAGTGTGTTGATGGAGGCTCTGTAATCCTCTGTAAAGTATAGGGCCTGCATATGCTCCCTTTTGTCATGGAGGCTGTTGTTGTTGCAGAGGCCTCCCTCAGGAGAGCACATGACGGAGAACAGAAGGCAACATAAAGCTCACAAAGGGAGGAAGAGTGCGAGAGCGAGAGAGAGACGCTGATGCTGCCATTTATTTGACTGGAGGAGAATGAGTTTCACAGTGCAACGGATGGAATTCAATGGGTGTCAAACTACATGATGTGGGACTGGCATTACCACCCCACTCCAATCACAAATTGGAACTACAGTCCACTTTGGAGATATTTTCCACATAGTGGCCTGCTGCAAGGAATGCAGTGAAAAAGAGAAGATTAGACAATAACTTTTTTCTTGGTTTAGAATATTTTTCTATTTTTCTCTCCTTGGTCTTTTTCACTTGCAGAATACCAAAAGTGCCTTTTTGTGTTACTTTTTGTCTATTTTTGTACTTATCTAGCACTATATATTTATATTCCCTATTGCCAATGATTAGTGCATGTAACCTAACTTACACTACTATCACATGTGTGTTGCCATATATATTAGAAAAGGTACATAGTAAATTTGACTTTTTGTGTGGGCCACAACACCAGGCTCCATCAAATACACAGTTAACAATTATCAATTTTAGAACCTGAGAGTCAGGTTGTGCCAGGCCGTGACGTTCTGCACTGTCTTCTCCAAACCTTTTGTTGCTTTGGCAAAGCAGAAGTGTCGCCATGGTCAGTATCCAGTCCAAATGGCGCTACCTGTTCATGTTCCTGGGCATCCAACTGGTGGTCATGGCATTACTGTCCCGAGAGGGATACCAGAAGAGGGTTTCCTACTTCATCCGCATATTCCGCAAGTCTGACTCCACTGGTATGACAGGCCGCAACCACACAGCAGCAGGCATCGCTGGAGGGGATGTATATGCCAACCTCTCCCACCTATCCAGATCTCATAGCCATGGAGATGGCATACCTTACTGCCCGAAGACGTCCCCTCTTATAGGTGAGTGGTCTTGCCTGCTTCTGTTTCACTTCATCGTACCTGATTAGACTTTTCTATAGATGGTAGAACCCACCCTCCTTCACACAAGTAAATACTACATTGATTTATGTACAAACCTACCTGCCAATAATCCATATAGTTGTTGTTCACTCAATTTTGTCCCTCCAAATTGACTATGAGTAATTAATAGCAGCTGATCCTTGCAAATAAATGTCCCTCTCTGTCAACTAACATCCACTTCATTGAAAAGAAAATTTCACTGGATTTAAACTGACCTAAATTTTGTTTATTTGAAAGTTGGTGATGTTATTGACTTCTCCACTTCAACAATTGTGTTTTGCACAGTGTTGCTGATAGGAAATTTTTTTTGGTGCTGGCCATGTGACCTGTAAGGTGTAATTTAATTGGTCAAACGGAAAAAGATTCCAGTCAATTTTTTTTCAGTTTATTGCACTTAAAAACACATGTTGGGCAGCCTATATAGATATTAATATCATCAAGGGATGTAGATTTATTTTATTTTTATTGAAATGCAGGTTACTTGCTTCAGGCAGGAAGGCCAGAAGAATGAATTAATGCACATAAGATTTTGTTGATCTGAATTAAAATTGTACAATACTAACAGACTCATACAATTTTAAAGTGCCAACTTAAATCAAAAATAATTATAAAAAAGTGTCTTTATACAATTTGCAAAGAGCATAAGCTCATGGCTTCCCTGAAACGACCCTCGTCTGCAGGGAGAAGCCTCAGTACGATTTGTTTATTGTTTTAATTGAACGAAAGATAACAATCGCTATAGTCTACTTAAAAACAATTCAAATTCTGCAGAGGGAATTATTTTCAGCGATCATTATGACCAAAGATGATAAGAATTTTTTCAGTTCTCATAAAAAATAAAATTCTGTGATTACCGGACTTTGGGAACTCGGGTTATGCATCTGCAGTTGTTTGGGGCCACTTGTTTCTTTTTTAATGGAAATTGTTTGAAATGAAATTACTACTCCTTACAACTTAGGAATTCTTCATCTGCGGGCAAAAGGTAACACCCATAGCAACACCACCAGTCTCCCGAGCTTTGCAGCAGCAGGTTCCCCCTCCTCTACCTGCTGCCCCTCTGCCTTTCTCCTTGTCTGCGCTTCATATTTGTAGTAGCTGTTCATCTGTAAACTCTGGCACAAGTAAATGGGTGGCCATCGAATCAAAGAACCCATTCAGCAACATGGAACCTCACAAGATTTCAGAATAAGACTTCTCCATCTCTCCTGTTGTTGTTGGACACTTATAACAATCTAAGTCTGTCAGTTGCAAAAAACAATCCCTAGTGGACGTACATTGAAAAAGTGTGCAATATCAGCCTGGTTTGCTGCTGCAGCGCAATCGCTTTTTAGTGAAGAAAAAAAGTTGTTCCAATTAGTCACTTAGACACAAGAAAAAAACAAATAGGGTCCAGAAAAAATACAGAAGTTTCCATTTTAATCTAATAAAGAGTCTCATAACTTGTTTGGTACATTTAACACACACATTCAGCTCTGTGCCAGCATCAGGACATTCCTTTCTAGGAATAAGTTCAGTTTAAATATCTGGTTCAAATCATAGCCTCTATTACTATAACCAGATTATTTGCCTTCACTCGATTAAACGTATCTTGTTTCCTACTGGTAATGACAGCGGGCCATTTTACTGCTCACAGGTGGGCCGATACACGTCAGCTTCCCATCAGGGCTCACTCTAGCAGAGGTTCAGAGGAAAAATCCAATGGTGGTGCGCGGAGGACGCTACAGGCCGCCTGACTGTGAGGCGAGGCACCGAACAGCCATCATCATTCCCCACAGAAACCGAGAACACCACCTTAAGTTCTTACTATACTACTTGCATCCTTTTCTGCAGCGACAGCAGCTCAACTATGGAATTTACGTCATTCACCAGGTGAAACACACGCAGCCAGGTCATATTGGCTCTCCTAAGGGGCCTGATGTGTGGTGCATGAGGCCATGTGGCAAATGTCTGTGAATACACGTTTTAATTGTGAAGTTGTGTGAGTAAAATCTGAATCAGCAGCGTAAACGGTTAACATTTGTCCGTCAGGTAAATTAAGTAGTACAAGGTTTTTCTATTGAAGTAGAAGTACACAGTCAGTAGTAGGTGCATTGAGGCCCTGTAAGTAATTTTGGGGTGCAATAGTTCTGAAGAAAGCTACAAGCAGCAATACCACAGGCCAAGCTATCGGGGCATTGTACTAGTACACTGAGGGAAGAGTCAAAGGGTGAATTTGTTTTTGTTGTTGGATATTTACAGCTATCATCTAGTTTAATTTGGTGTGTGTGCGCACAGTGAATCCTTTGGGATCCACTACAGTAGAAGCTAGATGAAGAGTGCCCTCTAGTGGCTGTCACTGGGTGTGCATGTTAGAAGATGAGAGTGCTCAAGTGGCTTAGAGGGTTTAATCACCTTAGCTGCTTGTAAGAATTAATTCATGTTTACTTACTTCTCAGCAGTTTATCTCTTACACCTCTTGAGCTGGATTTGTCCTATGGTTGAATCTGGTTTCTTATAATTTGTCTTCTCTCAGCTTGGAGAATACCTCAAAATAACTCTAGTGGGTTGATAAACAAAGCATTCGATGCTATGCTGCGTTGTGTTGGTATGAATCAGGGAATTCATATTTGAAGATGAGGCCTGAAAAATATGACTCAATATTAACATTGTGTTACAGATGAGCAGGATATCTAGGCTATTTTTAGCATTCATTGGTAAACCTTATCGTATCATGGGATTTCTTTTATAATTTGAAACCTACTCACTTTTTTTGTGTATTTAAACTATAAAGAAAATGTCCGTTTTAGCCTTTGCCATATAAGAACTGTGTAAGATCATTGTAACACTGCCTGCTTTGACACTAAATGTCTGTTTTCTTGGCAGGCGGGAAACTACACTTTCAACAGGGCCAAGCTGATGAATGTGGGTTTCCGGGAGGCCATGAAGGAGGAAGACTGGGACTGTCTCTTCTTCCACGATGTGGACCTCATTCCAGAGGACGACCGCAACACATACATCTGCGATTCCAACCCCAAGCACGCAGCCATCGCCATGGACAAGTTTGGCTACAAGTATGTCCTGTCTATTCTGTGAATGTCCATTGACTGGTTTGCTCTTCACAGATGGACTTATAAGCACATTCTATTCTCCCCATGTATATGGACTAAACACTTTAATGCTCTCCAGGCTTCCGTACAAGATGTACTTTGGAGGAGTGTCAGCTCTGACGCCACTGCACTACCTCAAGATGAACGGCTTTCCCAACAACTACTGGGGCTGGGGGGGCGAGGACGACGATATTGGAGTCAGGTGAGAATAATTCAGGCCAGATGGGAGGTTCCCCTGTGATTTTACTGCATCCGTAACCAGTCAGACATTTACGCTCTCAGTTTCAAGTCCTGTTTAAATAATGTCTGGACTCTGATTAATCTGATCTACACTAAATCCTAAACACTAACCAAAAGATCTACCCCAAGTGCAGTGTTTTGGTTCATGTCCCCTTGAATCAAATAAGGCGACGTGTGCGACTTAGTTGTACTTTGTAAAAGACTGACATTTGTTTCTCGTCTCTCAGAGTGACTCTGGGGGGGATGTATATCACTCGTCCATCCCTGAAGGTCGGCCGTTACAAGATGATTAAACATAAGTTGGACAAAGGCAATGACGTGAACCCAAAAAGGTATGGTAAAAGAGTTGCATCTGGTTTCTTGTGTAAAGCAGCAGATCTGAATTTAGTTTGCACGCAGATTCAGAAAATCTTATGTTTTGAGGTTAAGGGGACAAACTCTGCGATGCTTGATCATAAGCAGAAACGAGACTATTTGCTATGTTATTGTTTTTACCGAACAGGTAAAATGCAAAGTTACGCAGCCTTTATTACTCCCATTTCTGTCTTTCCTCTCCATTTTAAAGGTTCAATATGCTGGCCAAGACGCGTCAGACCTGGAAGTTTGATGGGATGAACACAGCTGAATATGAGACAATCTCACGGCAATACATGCCCCTCTACACCAACATCACTGTCAACATTGGCACTGAGGCCGGCCTACATCCACCGCCACCTCCACCAACACCACATGCCAAAGTTGCAGGAAAACTTGCAGTCAAAGCACCTGCCGAAGTCCCAGCAAAAGGCTCAGCCAAACCCCCTGCCAAACTCAAAGAGGGCGACTCAGAGAAAAAGTCTACCCTAAGAGACCGTTAATCAAGTTTCACTCTGCCATTACTTCAATGGGTTAATCCCATTAGTAAATGCTGTAGGGTGGTGGTTTTCCTCCTCAATCGTCTGGAGTTTTCAGCCCATTTTAAGCTTTTTCGTCAATTTGTGGAGGAATTAGTTTGTGCAGATTCAACATCATACTGCCTGCGGAAAGTGGGCCACTCATTTGGGTGATGAAAACACTAGATTTATTAAAAATTAAAACAATTTAATCTGGATTTCTCAACTGTGAGATGACGGCTCTCCACCTTCCGGTTACATCACTGATTCTTCTTCCAAGGAGGCCACTGTGAAGAGTGAAGGGTAAAAATTGGACTCTATGAGTTTATATATCTACAGCGCTGTGGTCGCTGGGTAAACCTTGTGATGCCTTAGAAGCTTGTTATTTTTTGTCTTTTCACTCATACCTTACATCATTTAGGATATTGAGTTTAATGGAGCGGTAGCTGCAATTTCCAGCAGTCACACTAATTTTGTTGTCTCCAATGAATACACGAGTGAAGGAGACAGCTCCTTCTTTCCAGTTGTGTGTGTGTGTGTGTGTGTGTGTGTGTGTGTGTGAAGCTGCTACAGGGAGTACTGAATGAAGGAACTCAACAGATTTGTGTATTACTCTTTCTACTATTACTGCTTCTGACATAACATAGCAAATATGTGATGTGTCTGCAAATGTCTGGCATCAGATGCTGATCTATATCTGCTTGGTACGGTATGTGTATCAGAAGATGGACATTTCAGTTATGGATTCTGTACACATAATTTGTTTAGTGGATTTACCCGAGTGAATGATAGTAAAGTGAGAACATTTTAGTTCTGTACACCAAGGCTAGGGTACAGTTCTTCTATGTGGCATTACTGCGTGCAGTTCAGCCTTCAAAGCTCCAGCATATCACATATCTACTTTCCATATCCACTTTCTATTTTCCGTGTTTTTGCCTTTATCAAACAGCAGGTCTTTGCCTTCAGATGAACTTGAGATTCATATCAAAATAGTCTGTCTTGCTTAACATTTCTTTTTATATATATTGATTATGTGAAGTGTACTATATTTCTCCTTATGTAAATTTGCCCCATAACACTTTAAATGCAGTCAATCTTTATTATGTATTTTTTTATCTCCAGTCCTTAATCTATACATATGGTTGTCATTCGACAACCAAATGAACTACAAAAAGCATTTGCTGTGCACAAAAGTAGAAGTCACTTCTGCAACATCATGGCTAGAAGTGGAAATTAGTAAATGCTTTTTTCCAGCTCACAGTACTGTAGCCAGATTTAACCATGTAGACAAACGGTAGCTTGAGCTCGAAGAACATCACAAATCTCCGTGATTGCTGTTGATGGGCAATAGAAGTTGTTTTGCTGTTATCACAAGAGAACATTTAGCTTTTTTTCTTTTCTTTTTCAGTTCAATTGAAGGATTATGTCCTCTTGTGTTTTGAAAAATATTCTGTGACATCTTGATCTGATTTGATCCTTTAAAAACCCACAGAATAATGTCTAAATGCATCGTCGATGGTGTGAGGTTTCAACCCAACACCGGCAGTGTTTTGTGAAATTTGACCGAAATCTGAGATATGTTCCCTTTTAGCAATGTTGTTATGCAATTTATAGATTCGCCTAAAGAAACACACATTTTTTTTTCTTTTTTATTTCAATATGTTTATTTCAAAACGCATAAAATAATTTGTCACTTGGTGTAATTCTAAATATTGACCCAGTTTCTCTACCATGTGATTCTGAAGTCAGTTCTTTAACAAGTTATCATGCATTGACATCTGCCATTTCCTTTCCACTTGTGCCCGTATACTGCATGTCGACCCTGCGCCCTCTTCACTTCTCCCCACTCTGACAGATTTGATTGTAAACACCAGAAATAAAGAAACGGTCCCCTCCTCCAGTGAGACTGGCTCTACTGGTAGGTGAACAGGCTAAAACCAAAGACCAATGCATGGAAAGCTGTGATAATGGATAAAACATTGTGCGTGTGTGTACAGTATGCTACTTATGTTATGATTTTGGTAACTCTTAGCATCTTTTAGTTCTGGGTTCAAAGAATCTCATACCAACATGTTGTCAGATTTCCCAAAATTTATAAATCACAGATGAAGAAAACTTAAGGGAATGAGATTAGTTCATGATCGGGTGATTTTGCTGTACTGAAAACATTATTTTTATCTGTATGTCATTTTGGTATTTGTCTGCTGAAATGGATGAGACAAGCTCTGAGTGGTTGTCTGTGATTTTCATAAATAGACAACTATTTACTGTATGATCATTTTGATGTGAAAACATATTCAACTCCTATGGCCTTAGCAACACACAACTCTAGTTTTTCAACACTTGGTCACTAAAATGATAGCATCTTTATATCTATCTTAGTCTAAATATGCATGGCAACAAACCTATTACTGAGGTAATGTACTGAGCATAATGTGGAGATGATGCATATCAGTGCTTATCTAGAAAGTAGGAGGCATGCTGTGTTGTGAACTGGAAACTGTCTTCTTGTGACTGTAAATGCCATCTACTCTGTTGTCTAAGTCCCAAGAGTAGAGTATTTCTGATAAACTTGTACAAAGGAGGCTTATATTCCTAAAGTCACAACCTACAGTCTCCATCATTTACTCTTAACACTTGACCTGATGTTTTGAGGGTTTTATTTGAAGCGACTTAATGTTTGATTTGACTCCGTTCTGATGTAGAGAAGCTCAGCAGCAATAGAAAGCAGTGATCACAGGGTAGTATGGAAGCAACTGAGAGAAATGTGACTTTGTGAGTTATTTCTGCTCTCTTTATGAGTTCTGCACAGTCCAGAGTGGCCTTAAATTCATTAATAAAGTGATTATTCAAATGATTTTGTTGTTGTTCTGAATGTTAAAACAAAGTTGAGCTTGGGTCAGAAGAAAATCTGCATCCCAAAACATACAGTACATGGCAAGTGCAAGCAAATACAAATGTATATAGTATACGTATATACCGTAGTCCTTTAAGTTTTCAAATAAAAATTTGAAATGTACATACTTTCAGTTGTATTTCTAAACTTTTCAAAATGTCGGCGATCTCGGAACATCAACAGACCATCTTGTCCCACAATAACTTTTAATGGAAGGGCTCGCTTTCGACACATGCACTTAGAAAAGGGCAAAAGGGTTTTGGCAGTTTGTCCGCTGTTTCCTCGCAGATTTCTTCATAAATCTTCGGAATAGATATTTTGCAGCTCCCATGCTTTCTTGTCTCTGATTCCTCGCTTGGTCAGTCTGCCGTTTTTTCTTTCTTGGTTCCCCACAAAATGTATTTTCTAGCTTTTAGCTTCTTTTTAGCCATGACGATAGTGTAAAAAAACCTCCATCGCTACCTTGTTCTTATATAATAGAATACAAGGTAGGCTACTTTATTCATCCCCGAAAATTCGAGTGTCCAGCAGCTCACGCATGAACACACAATCTTACACACATTCCTACACACTGTACTTAGCCGATTACTCAATGGGAGTGTGTGCACTGCCGTGAAGCAATTTGTTACATAGTGAGACCTGATATCACGCAATACTTCCTGATGCTGAGTTGCAAAGTTTTTTTTCTTTTTTTTCTTCCACTTACAGGCGCTAGGGGGGAAGCGAGACAGACACCATTTAATCGGAAAGTCATAACCAATCAAATGAGTCCGAAGCTGTTCAATTAAGGTAAATTAAGATTCAAAGTTTCCCTTTTAAAAGCAATATAGCGCCCAGCCACAAGAGGGCCGTCATGATATAATATATTGGAGTTTCTATATTCGATTTACTGTCAATTTTGTTTTTTAATAATGGACCCAAATTTAATTTATTTCAAAGGAATTTTGATGTTTATTTTTAGCAAGCCATACCATTGCCAGACACACTGTATGTTGTCAAAATTTCAAAAAAATCTTATGACGTAACTACTTCCTCTCCCTTGTTCAGCCACTTTAACCTGGACTTCCACTGTTACGCCTATGACACCCAGCTATCTACCTCAGTTACTTAGATATTTTATTTTGAAAGCAGGTCATCACTAGAGTTACCCTGGTAACTGCTATTTCTGTTTTTCAAAACACAATATGCTGTAAATTCAAGCAAATATGAAAGGTGATGTGGAATAAGAGAGAAAAACCCACGATCATGCTCTGAACATTTGTCCATCTTACCTTACACTTAGAGTTCTGGAGAAATACCAGTACACCCCAAACAGAGGCAGTTTACTCTTCAGAGGAAACCACACAACCACTTCCTCTCAATATGTGGCTAAGATAGAGTGAAGGATTACCAACTCCATATCCAGAAGCGTACCTTAATGTGGAAAGGTTTCAAAGCCTCAAATCACTTCTAACATTTGAGAGTGAATGGTGTTGAACTTCTGACAAAGACAGACTGTAGATCCCCAATTAAACAAAAGCAAAAGATTTCCCACTGTGAGCACACTCTATAGAGTTCAGAGCAGTCAGCTGTGTTGATGTTTCAAGGCACCGTGTGCAGATTACTAGATGGTGGTGGAGTTAGATGCAGTTCATTAGTGGAGTGTGTTAAACAAGTACTGGGAAATAGACTTCTGGTTTTTGTAAGGGTCAGTATAGGATAAAAAACAATACATTTGGATATGTGTCTTAGCTATGATAAGTAATCCTAAACCAGTAGTTGATTAATCGGTTGATTAAATTATTCCGCATCTCTCTTGAAAATCAGATCATGGTTTAGGTAATTTTCCAAGCAAAAATTATAATTCCAGCATTTCCATGCCTCAAATACCTTTGGTTTTATACTGTTGGTAAAACAAAAAAAGACATGCGAAGACGTCACATTCTGAGACATACTTTTTTTTAAACAGTTTTCTAATGTTGTATAGACTTCTTCATGTAGATGGACTGACTGATGGATACACAGTTGCTGATAGAGATCAGGAATTTTTGGAAAACACCTAAATCAAGGAAGGATGACCTTTACAAAATCTCAAGTCAGTCAGACTTGTAACTATCTATAGATGATAGATTTTCACGTTTTGTTGGGTTGCTTGGAGTTGATGTGTGCACATGCTGTCTACATGTGGTTGCAACAAGAGTTTTAACTGTTAAATTAAAACAGACTTTTATGAACAAGTTTGGGGAATATGGGATAAAATTTGTAATTTTTTGACAAAATCAAAATGACAGAAAATCAGTTTACACATCTGGACCAAAGAATTCAGGAAAAAAGTATTTTGCATCCACACCTCACAGTTCAGGAGTTAAGGATTAAAGTCTAAAGTAACCCACATTCCCGGATAAGCGGATGAAGATGGATGGATGGATGGATGGATGGATGGAACCCACTTTCTAAATTAAGACCAGCTTTGTTTGGATCGCCAAAAATATTGGTGGAAGGTCTTTGCACATTCCACCAATATTAACTGAAATCTTTGAGTTATCCAGTTAACTATGAACTATGTTCATATGAACTATGAACTATGGTCATCAGAAACTTTCTTGACCCATAAAAGAAGATCAATGTAACTCATAAGTTCAGCCATAGAAGTCACTAATATTGGAGCTAATGAAAACCAGTAAAACCAGAATTGTTTTAAGTAAGTAACATTTATTCATGAAGCACTTTTCACAGATAAATCACAGAGTGCTTTAATGGGGCATAATACATAATAAAAAAATAATAAAACACATCACAATTGAAATTACATATGACATTAAGTGCAGATATTTCAACCAAACACCCAACCAAGTAGGTAGCCATAGGTCTTTATCTAATTTGTAAAAGACTCCGGAGAAAGAGCAGACTGTTAGGGTGGGGGCAGAGCAGTCCAAATCGTGGCCGCTACGGACTCAAAAGTTTGATCACCACGGACGGGACCTTAAACCTAATCTTACCATATTAGACGTGAAGAGACTTAAGAACAGGGCTAATGTGAGTCTGTCTATTTGACCTGGTGAGTAGCCTTGTAACATAATCTCGATTTAGCCTCCTGAAGGTGATCAGGAGTAGACATAGCCTACTAAGTGAGAAGAAAAATGCATTACAGTAGTCAATGCGAGATAAGCTGAAAGCACGTAGAAAAATCAGAAGTTCAGCAGTCAAATCTACAGATGTCATTTTATTTAAAAACTTTCTTAAGTGAAAAAAGAAGATCTGTTCAGCTGCTTTACGTCTGTGTCAAACAACAAAGATTGATCCGATTCGACCCTTAAATTGCACAAGCTGGAGCAAACAGAAGAGCAAGACATTGCATGATCATGGGAACGACCTTTTCTGGAGCAACAACCAGCCCTAATAGGGTTCATTTGTATTAACGTTTGTTTGCTGTATGGTACTGGGGCTGGCCCATCTTGTCTGATTCTGGTTTTAGTTTCTGCTTTTGTTTATAACCATCAACAAAAGTGTGAGCTTCCTTTATTACTTGCTCAGATTTTCTGATTATTAAAACAGATCAAGGTAATCTAAATCTAAACACAGTGTATTAAATATGAGAATAAAGCATCCCAAAGAAAAAAAGCAAAATCTATCTCTAGAAACTGAGATTTCAGTATTATATACATAAACATACACGTAATGTATGACCCATGTTCACAGTCCTATGCATTCAGATGCTGAAAAACATTCACAGATGGCTGTTTGTGCCTGCAGACATTTCTTTCTTGGCAATTAAATGAGCTATCAATCAACATGGCTGAAAACATGTTACAGCACAACCAAAGCATTCAAGATGTCCTTTTATTACTGCTTCAAACTTCCACAGGTATACTGTATTTCTAAGTAAGTTTGTAACAGGTTTCAAATCCATTTTTATGTGTGCGCAAAAACAGGTGCTTTCTGTAACCTAATCTCAGTTGACTATTCATCTAGTGAAATGTGTTTTACAAGCTCTTTTAAGAAGATACCAAAAGTTACGTAACCCTGAACTAACAACCATTTTTAAGGAGATGAATTTCTCAAACTCTGATTCTTATTTGCTATTAAACTTGATGTCATTGAACTGGACTATCTTCCCATCACGAGTAACCACCTCCTTCTGCTCCCATGTTTCAACCTCCCCATTTTTCTCTTCAAAGTGCCGAATCACCACCCTACCTGTTGTGGGGAGGTTGCAGGGCAGATCCTTGGCAGCCTCTTGGAACAACTTCATCTTCTTGAAGTCTTGTGCGAGCTCAGTTCTGCCTGCTGGGACCAGAGCCTCTGTCTTTTGAGGGGAAGGAGTGAGGTGCATTGCAGCTTGTGGATTAAAAGCTTTGAAGTCTGGTCTGGGTGAACGCTCCCATTTCAGCGGCGATGGGTCCCTGTTTAACGGCAATGGAGCCTTGTTCATTGGTGATGGATCCCTGTTAAACGGTGATGGAGCCCTGTTTATTGGTGCTGGATCCCTATTAAACGGTGACGGAGCCCTGTTTATCTGTAGTGGATCCCTGTTAAATGGTGACGGAGCCCTGTTTATCTGTAGTGGATCCCTGTTAAATGGTGACGGAGCCCTGTTTATTGGTGCTGGATCCCTGTTAAATGGTGACGGAGCCCTGTTTATTGGTGCTGGATCCCTGTTAAATGGTGACGGAGCCCTGTTTATTGGTGCTGGATCCCTATTAAACGGTGACGGAGCCCTGTTCAGTGGTGATGGATCCCTGTTAATTGGTGATGGATCCCTGTTAATTGGTGACGGAGCCCTGTTCATTGGTGAAGGAGAGAGGTTTCTGACATTAATTTGAGGTGCAGGTGGCTTAAGGTGATCTTTTTGAACGGGGGAAGTTGGGACAATGCCTAAACTTCGTATCTCACTTATGACACCACCCATTGAGGCCCTCAGAGTAGGGTCAGTCTCCACCATCCTACACACGGCATGGCAGTACGGCTGATCCAGCAGGGTCTCCTTGATCTTGGCAGGACAGACGGTGGGCGTGTACAGGCGAACCCGGGCACAGAGCTCAGCAATGATCTTACCCATGGCCCACACATCTGAGCGCTGGTCCCTCTGTGCGCCCCTCCGCAGCACCTCAGGGGCTGAGTAGGCCTCGTTCCCCATGTCAGCAGCAGAGTTGAGACCAAATCGAAAGAACTTGGCCAGGCCCAGGTCGATAATGACAGCTCTGTTTGTGTTATGTTCCACCTGGAAGAAAAATTGCGTTTAGTTTGGTTGAAAATGTTTCTCAAAACAATTCAGCGTGCTTTAATGGTGGCTCAAGTTACAACAAGGCATTCTAAAGGGTCTAAACTCTTTTTTCCTTGTGTTTGTCTGTAGTAATAAGGTGCCAAAACAGACCTTCATGGCACATGAAACTAGTTAATCAGTACAATGTTTTTGATGACACAGTGACTTAATGAGTCTACAGTTCATTAGAGTTACCTCATGAGAGTTGGCAAAATATCAATTTTTGAACAGAAGTGATTCCTAATTAGGTTAACCTCAGAGAAAACCATCAGCCAAACTTGTCATCTGTCTTGCTGCAACCTTATTACCAACTCTTGCGACAGAGAGGAGAGGTTTTCTTTATAAACCACTGTTTACAGAGCTCTTTAACATAATTAAATATGTGTCTATAACACTTTTGACACTTTTGACATGAAGCCCTTGTGCTGTATGCGGACAGGCCTACACTCACCATGATGTTTTCAGGCTTCAGGTCTTGATGGACAACATCTTTCGAGTGAAGGTGAAGCAGCCCTTCACACATGCCTGTGATGATAGTGCCCCTAATGGACGGAGTCAACTGTGGAGATGAAAATTTGAGATTAAGTTGAGCTGGACTGGCATAGGATTACCCACATTATATTGAATTAAATAACTTCCTCGTGTTGAGTTGCACGCCCTTTTCCTTCAGGCCTGAATGAAACCGCTTTTCTAAGGGAACAAGGTGTGATGTGAACTACAAACTCATGTTTAGATTTTATCACATTTTATTACTAAAATTCAACCAATGCACACTACAAGAACAGGACGTGTCCCAAATGCCTGTAGTGACATGCCATACTTTATTAAAACCATGCAGAAATTGGAATCATGTAATGATTTCCTGGCTTTACACACTTTCATAAAAAAGAAAATGTGGTTTCACTATTTTGTAATCCAGGTACTACTATCCTGATGTGCTATATTTAATTTCGGCTTGAATCATGTGCCTTTTTGTCTTTTGTCAAGACAACTGTACCTGTATTTTGGACTTTGATGTTTTGAAGATGGTGGTCTCTAAGTCCTCGCCGAAGATAAACTCCAGAGGAATAATCCATTTTCCGTCTTGGAGAATAATGTTGCCTAAAAGCTTCACTATGTTGGGATGATTTGCCTTGCTGCAGAGCAAGCAGAGTAACAAGTCATGGAAAGAAAGAGAAATTGGAAAATTCATCGGCATAAATTTAACAAAAACGAAGTGTGTGTGTGTGTGTGTGTGTTTATTCTCCTGACATTTTATTTTACCTTGCGGCATTTTAAGAAATCAGCTTCTCCTTTTCTATGAGCTCATTTATCTTATTATCTCCTCAGCCATTTAAAATGTGTAAACATTAACAAAACCACTTGTACTTACTTGTAAACTTCACACTCTCTCTCCAGGTCCTTCTTACTGATGAGATTATGGGGGACCTTCTTTACAGCAGCCCAGGTATCGTTGTACTTCTGCTTGTACACCTTTCCAAAACAGCCCTGTGCAATAGTGCTGGTGGAGTACGCCATGAGGGCCACGGTGGGACAACTGGAGAAACATGACAAAGCTCAGAGTGAACAATGTAATTACGAGGGTAGACTAAACAGCAGAAAAACCTTATTTCCTTTACTAACTGCCAGTTTGGTGAAGACCCTAATTTTGGTTTATAGTTTGTGAATGTCTAAAATTGTTGTCTATACTGCGTTACTAGCATTACAACAACTGGGGAAATTCCTTTGTTACAGCTTTTTGTCAATGCAAGATTTTATAAATGTTCCTGTGAAGTTTGGGACTTTCCTCTCGATCACTTTGCATAATTCTGAAATTTGATTGTGGTGCAAGAGCAAGTTAGACAGGAACTTTGGGATTAGGATTATGTTTACAAAGGGAGCCAAACAGGCCACTCATATTAAACTAAATTCCAATCATCAGTGTGTGGCAGCTAAATGTTTCCGGTTATTTAGAGAGCTAACAATGGTGGAAAGCATGTCAACTTTATGCTACGTTACACTCCAACTCTACTACATTAGAGATACTTTAAACTTCTATATTATACTTCTATATTTATTTGAGAGCTATTCTTTGAACATAAATGTTAAAATATAAATGATGAGTAGCTAATGGAATATACATTGTTATAAATTAAACTATCTAACCGTAGTATGTAGAAAGAAGCTATAACTAGCTTCTTTGACAAGCTTTAATGTATAAACATAAATTCCTCAAACACAAAAATGCATCCGTGTTGATAATCTAATTCTATCATATAACTGACTGAGGAGCCATTTGGACGCCTAATGAATAATTTTCTGGAGTACTTTTTAGTTCAAGGTAATGCGATTCTACGTGAAAGAAGACTAAATAGTACATACCAGTCATGATTGAAATCATAAAATCAACATCAAACATTATAAGTTACTAACTTTCTATTTAAACACAGAGCCATTGCACTTGATTATCAAGTGTTTCCACTTGCAGGCCTGTTTCTAATCCAAGATTCTTTTCAGCATGAATTAACCTGTCAACAGTCTGTCAGAGCAAATAGGTTCATTGGTTCATGGACATTATGTACAACTAAGCATTCTCAGTAATGGACTGTCACCGCTGTAGAGAAAGACTGGTCCTGTGTTGCTTTCCAAAGAAATAAACTGTCTCTGCCTGATATTACTACTGAATTGTATTTACTGAATTTAGTTTCACATTGACGTTGAGTCAATATTTTTGTATCGCTGAACAAATTAGAGATACGGTGAAGGCAGTGCTTTTAAAAGTCTGGAACCAGGATATCCTGAAGTCACCTACAAAAAAAATAAAGATAAAAACATTCTGCATACAGTAAATGAACCATAACTGGGCCCATTGTGTAAATAACAGCTCCCCTGTGCTAAACTAAACAGACATTGCTTATAATTTTAAGAACTTTAACCTTTTTTATAGAGTCCATGACTTTATTAGAAGAGTGGACTCAAGTCAGCATTATGCAGCATATTTTGTACATATTTTAAATTGTATAACAGGGAGAAAAAAAATGATGAAAAACTGGTAAGTCCAGATCAGAAAACAGTTTCTCTTTCCATTACCTGGAGCAAAAAGTCGTCAGCACAAAAATAAATAAATAAATGCCCTGTCATGTTTAAAATCCAGCCAATAGTTTAAGAAAGAATGCTCATAGTACCTAAGAGACTGTGGATGTCATTATTCGGAACGCAATATTTGCAAATAACAGACTGAGGAGGACTGAGACTGAGAAAAAAAGTACAATAACTAAACACATGAAAGGCTCATCCATAAGTAAATATGCCTACATTTTGTCCAATAAAGGCATTTCTGCTACAACAACAGTAAAACCGAAAGTGCTATAAAAGGTTTTTAGTCAACACAAAATCTCAAAGTAGATTGATCTATAATGTTCTATGTTTTTCCAAAGAAAGATGCCTACCTTTCAGGTGTAGAGGGAAAGCAGCTGCTTCAGGTCGGAACATGAGTTTTTGGGTCTCTTTTAAACTGTTCCACGCCTTCTTGGCCTTCAGCAAAACAGACACGCCTGTATGCTGCAGGTCAGGAATGAGGAGCTCAGCCTGAACGTGTAACAACATAACAAAAGGGCATGCCGATGACATGGGGATGCCATGTCATCGGCATTTTGTGCTGCAAAATGTAGCACAAAACCTCATATTCACGCACTATTTACAAAGCCTATGACTCCCCTTTCGAATTGAAACTCTTGCATCAAAACTGTTTTGCCTGTGTTCAAAATGAAATACTGTGCTCAAATTATAAACAAAGCAATCAAAATGATATGTACTAATAAGCAGTCAGTAAACAATACACCCAAAAATAGAAAACACAATGTTAAAAACACATATAGTTCTCAGGGAGAAGTACATTTTTAATTTCAAAACAAATTTCCTATTTCTCCGTCATTGTCTTCGGATGACCAAAAACATGTTCTGTCATTGTAGCTCAATATTGATCAGAAATGACTACTCTGCTTTGCTCTTTGCAAGTTTTTCTTTGTTTTTCCTCCTCCTTGTACTCTTATTTTTGTAGAACACACCTTGCATCTCACAAACATGTCCTTTGTCTCTGTGATACTGTAATTCTTGTTTCTTTGTTGATATGAACCTGCAACCAGTCAAAATCTATTGAGCAGTCAGTACTGTCACGTTAATATATGGCAAGCACAATGTTTAGGGCTATACAATTTGTTTATTGGATAGTATACAGCCTACAATGCACTGTACTACAGTATACAATACAAAAAGGGACGAAAGAACCAAGGAGTAAACATGTGATCGATGTGCTTCTTCTTGTCTTTGGGCTAGGTAAGGCCAGAGCACTTCGTCAACATCACAAGCTATAGATTCCCGCCTGAGGCAACGGGGGAAGAAGCCTCTTGGTATATTGGTTGTGTCACATCATTTAATACAAGTGAAATCAATTTGGAGTGGTTGTGTTCAATCACATATATACATATGTGATTGAACACATAAGACATATGTTCTCTATTTTGTATTTGATTGTTGCCATTGTTTACCAGTAGGGATACCATGGGCATTAGAGTGCAGAATGTGTTTTGAGAATGAAAATGATTTTATAGTTTTGCTGAAAATTCTAAGTGAGATGTGGAAATTGTCTTTTATCATGTAATATGGTTTAAGGTATATACAACAGACTGCAACATTTGCTAAATGAGTTCAGGCAACTGAGAACTTTGTTCAGCCAATGGGTTTTAGCATTTTAGCAATTGAAAACAGCTGAAAGTAAAAGTACTAATACACAATACTGAAAGAAAACTCTGTTAGCCCTGATCCACTTGGCCATGGCCCTGGTTGGTCTGTGCAGTAATATGCCCACGTCCACACCCAGTTCCACTGAAAAAATCTGTTTGCAGCGGTATGCACACAATGTGAATGCTACTGTGAGTACCACAGTAATACTGCGTCCAGCAGCAATATTGTTCTCTTATCTTGTTTCCAGATATGACATTTCACAGAGGGGCGGTGAAGAGAATCTTGTTCAAAGGCTGCAGGTTCATCACATCAAAAAGCTGGACAGACAGTGAGAAGTACCAGCTTCCTGCTGTGACAACAGTATTTAAATACCATCTTTGATATAAATTCCCCTCAAGTCCCAAATATTTGTTTTCCACAAGCCTTTATTTGTTCTGACGTTTTTATATACGTACAGTATATGCTTGACAATAATATTGTACAAGGAAGGCCTTTTAAAATCTCAAAAAGTGGAGTGAAACAAAATGTCCTCTAGTCTAGTTTTGGTTTCACTTATGTGATTAAATAGGCAATTGCACATCAGGATCTTAATAGGTTTAAATGAATATACTTATATATACAAATATACACAAAAATGAATCAAGATTGATCAAGGTTGAGTAAAGACTTGATGGCATCCAAAATATCAAGGCATGCATACGGTAAAAGTGTGTATTGTGCGGCTGCTTGTTTAATCATTTATTAGACTTTTTTTGGTTTGGGAGTGCATTAGAGTGACCTGGAATCAGCCTTTTTCATAACCTATTCTTTTTACCTTTTATTATTCATTTGTGTTTTTATTTGACCTCTGTATTTTTTGGCTCCGCATGGCAGAGCAGCTTCAAAAATGACACAGCATTTGTAGTTTGCAGTGGGTGACTCTGCAGTTGTACAAGATCTACAGTATTAATAGAAGCAATTTCGAAGACAGTTTTGATTATGATTCTCAGAAAGTTCTGCTGACTGTGGTGACAATCTCCTGGTTAGGACTGAAGACATGTCCGTACAGAGAAAACAACTAAAGAAAAATGAGGTAGGTCAGGAAAGTGCAGACAAAGGGAGAAAGCAAACTGAAAACATTTAATGGAAAGGTGAAATACTGGCTGAAAGAAAACCAAACATGAAACCACTGAATCAGTTGTGTTGTTGTAATGCATTGTAATGTGATGTATTGTCTGTGGTAGATGCCTGGCTGTTTGTGCTTGGCTGCCAGGGTTCATTCCGGGGTCTGGGTATGGGAGATGAACCCCTCACTATCGGGGTAGGTATGGGTTAGCAGGTGCGAGCAGCTGGGTGCTTGGGGTTTGTGCTGTTACCGGAAGTGTTGGTTTGTGTAATGTGGTCTTAACTTTGTGAAATGTTGATGTAGTATATTAATATACAATGTATTTGCTGCATGACTGTGTAACTCACACTATGTAGTCCTTTTTAAAAATTATATTTGGGTTATTTTTTTAGAGAGGCCCGACCAGAAACTGGGGTTGCAAATTAGCCCATTGGCTAGAAACCTTTTATGCAACACATCTACACATGTTGTTGTGGCCTTGCATGTAATAATTATATATGTAATAATGTGCAATGCATTGTCCCTGACAAATAAATTGATAATATAATAATAATTTTAAAAAAAAGAGGAAGCTCAGGGTTTTTCATGCAGCATGCTTACATTTGATTCACTTGGTGTTTCTTCAGTGCAGTTAGGGATGTCTTTGGTTTAACACTACAACAGAAATGTATGCGAATGCTAAGGGTTAGGTTCACATGTATATTTACAGTAGTCCGCTTGTGGTCACCCAGGTACAAACTTCTCCCTTTTAGCATCCGGTTTGTTGCACAACATGAAACGTTAATCTGTTACTACATATGTTGGTGATGGTCCTTACAAACCAAAGCTGGAATTTGTAAATGTGTACATATTTATTTATTCATTTATTCAGTCAGGACAATGCACATTGATGAACAAGCACAACAGTTCACGTAAATGTGCAAGATTGTAGCCCAAGAGCTTATTTCCATTTGCAGTCCTATAGGCAGGTTGGAGTTACAGTAAAAAAAGACGTAGGATAGTCTCATTTAGTATATAAAAACAAGAAGAAACAAAAAGAAAAGAAAGAACAAAACAAAACAAAACCAGGACAATTCATTAGTAAAAGTTAAAATGGAAACACAAGTTAGCCGTGGTTACACGTTTGGTTAGCTCCAAGCCACAGCTTCGCCTGGCTCTTAAAGGAGGCCAAAGTGGGACGCTCCCTTATAGTTGGGGGAAGTGTGTTCCATAATGCTCTGCCTTTAATAGATAGTGCATTATGACTGAAGGAGGTTTTTCTGAAAGGAACCTCACAGTCCCTGTTTACCACAGCTCTGGTGATCCGAGTTTGTCTATATTTTTAATGAACTCCAGCAGTGGAGGTGGCGCCAGGCCATGTAATACTTTATAAATTAAACACAATGAAGAAAATTTACAATAATTATCTAATCTCAATAAGTTATATTTCTCTAAGATATGTTAATGATGTAATAGCCACTCTCTAGCTTAGTAAATAGAGACAGATAAAGGGTTACTTCCACCAGATGGAGATATTGTATTAGATTAGTTAGTTAGTTAGTACATTCATACTAAGGCTCTTAAAGCTGGTATTCATTTCCTGTATTAGCCACTCGCCACAGCTCCCCAGCTCCCCATACACATTTCTTGTGTGCTGTTGTTAATTTCGATTACAATGACTCACCCAACAGACTTTTCTTCTCATCTTCTGCCAAAAGGTAAGTTTGTTTATTTAGTTTAAGAGGGAATTAGCAAAGCTACCTACTGTGCTCATCTTTATTATTCTGCTGCATTTTTCATTCATTTAAGGCCTGTCAGTCCATGCTCTCTTGAGACTAAACTTAACGTTTGATCAAATTGCAGGTTTTGTTAACTTCAGTTACCAATTAGATGATTCAGTTTACACGTTAACATTGTGCTAATAACTAGCTGTAGCCTATGTTGCAATTACCTTCCTTTACAGGCTGTCACAGTGTTGCGGTTATGCAGTTTTATCTCATCGCTTACTATCATAATCATGCATTAAATTTAAGGATCAACATTAGATTGTAACATGTTTATCAGCTGAACAGGTTATTCAGTGTGCCGATGTGCTGCATGCAGCAATCGGCACAATGACTATTATTGCCCATACTTATTATTTCTTATTCTCCATCTTCCGCCAAATTTCGTCCCGCTACTAGTCCCAAAGCGTGCCAACACGCGCAGCACATTACACCGACATGTGGGTATTGATCGGGAATGGTGTGCTATGACTTTTCTAAGAGATTTGCCGCGTGGTTTTACCGAAATCGGCAAAAAAAACGGCAACATTTTCTCATTGACTTGAATGGTAAAATGTTCGGGAAATCCCTCAACATCGCTCAAAACGCCCCCTCTTTGGGACCGGGCTGCATCACCATACTTTACCGTAGAAACATGATTAAAAGTTTAAACCGAAGACAAGACTTTGGCGTTTATTGGGCTGAATGGGCGTTCAGATATCAAGCACGCTTTCTCCCAAATCCCAGTTGACGTATCGTCCCGTTTTCAGACCGTCTCAGATTTTCCAATGTGTGTGTATGTGGCGGAATGTTCGGAGCTAGAGTGGAGACAGAGTGGGGAGACTAAAAAAATGATCTTTTTTTTTTCTCTATATCTTGCTCCCACGTCAACAATTCTAACTTGTCATGGACAATTTATACATCAAAACGTAGGTATTCTTGTCTAGTTTCATCCAATGTGCTCATTTATGCGATATGATGTATACTTTCAACTCAGCGACCTTCCAAATGAGAACAGTTCCACATTTTCCTCCATTCACTGTAATGTTAAACATCGTCCACATTTCTGAGCAAAATGCAGAGTGAAGCACTTTTTTACATCGCTGATACGCCCACATTTTTAACTTTAATCACATGGATGTTATATCAATACGTTCACAAAGGCCTTCTGCTGGTCATGATGAGGTTATGGTGTTGATATCTCTTATTGTTTTTACGCAATGACCATTTGTTTGAGAGACGGTTTCCCACAGTGGAAGAAGGGTACAACAGCTGCGGTCGTTAACTGATTCCAGATCAAAAAGATGACATCCCAGAGATGAAAGGCTCCCTAGCTGTGTTTAAAAACATGACCACTGATTATATGTTGTCATGCCAATGGCCATGGTCTGTCTGTCTCATGATATATTACAATGGAAAGCTTCCTAAACAAATCTTTTGGTGGTGGTGCAGTGGTTATGAGACACACACACAGACACACACACACAGACACACACACACACACACAGACACACACACACACACACACACACACACACACACACACACACACACACACACACACACACACACACACACACAGACACACACACACACACACACACACAGACACACACACACAGACACAGACACACACACACAGACACACACACACACACAGACACACACAGTAACACACACACACACCCACACAGACAGACACACACGTCCTTAGTAACCAGGCAACCATACTCTGGATGTCTGTCTGTGGACATCTATCTGTCTCCCTCTCTCTCAGACACACACAAAGACAGACACACACACACGTCCTAACGTCTTAATTAGGTTTTAAAAAGTTATATCTCTGAAGGGTTAAGACACTTATTATTTTTTATTAAGTTTTATTGCTGTTCGGATGTGCACCAAGTAGTAGGCACACTGATAAAATTTCTGCGGAATTTTCTAGTTTTTTACTTACAACTATTATTAGTAGGTTAACTGATTTTTATGTTTGACACTTGAAGGTGGCCAGGGGCAACACACCCAGGAGAGCGGGTATGTTTATTTTCTTTTCTTGTTTTATGACTAAATGTCGTAATGCACCATTGCGTAGCAGTGAAGCCCACTTTAAGGTAATTTATGACACTGTATTTGTTTCTATGAATGCTAAATCTCGGTAATTTATTTTTAATAAAACAGCGATGCTGGCCTCTCCTCCAACATGAAGCACAAGTTCAGTGATCATTACAATGAACGTGCTTCGCCTGTGGCAAATGAATGCATCTTTGGAAAACCCACTCCTAATGAAGAAGTAGACATTGTTACAGCGATGAAAGCAAAGATCTGGTCACCCCCTAATCATGCTCGTCCAAAGGCAGAGGCAAACCCTGTGTCTCCTGATGAAGAGTCCTCAAAACCGTCTACTTTAAACATCTTTCCACCACACACCCTGTCAAAGAACAGCGCACAAGAGGAAACTGTAATGGTTTTACCCGGAACAAAAGCCATTACAGAGGGGCAGCCAGATCAAGAGGAAGCAGGAGAAGCAAGCTGCAAGATGGACACCGGGAAAACCCCCAAACCAAAAGGGGTACCACTGGTCCCTAGAACAGGAAGAAACCACCGCAGGAAAAGGGCCGGGACGTACTGGAAAAGTAATTACATTTTAATTTCAATTTATTTTAATTGTGTCACTGATACATTTCTTGAACATACCACATTTCTCTCATTTTAATTATTAATAATAATGTATGCATTTATACAGTATAAATGAAGTAATGTACACTCAGTGGCAACTTTATTAGGTAAAACTCTACAACCACAGCTCTGCATTCAATTTTACTTTTACAAAGATGGTCATGTTTATTTTGTTGACATTAGTCAGAATTTTGGTAAATTCTTTTATATGTTATAGTTAGTTAGTTAGTTCATGTTTATTGTCCCCATAGGGAAATTAGGTTAGAGATCACATCACATCACATGGTATACAACATTAACACAGATAAGGCAAGGAGCAAAAACAAAAACAAAACATATGTACACCACCACTCGTACCATAAACCAGAATAATATGAAGGGGGGGGGGTGTAGAGTTCCAGACCAGCTGGGAGAAAGAAGAGAATAAAATAGATACACAAAATATATATATCATTGGACGGGACCTTCATTATTAAGGAGTTTAATGGCCTGTGGAACAAAGGAGAGCTTGGAGCTGTTTTTTTTAAACAAAGGAGCACAGTATCGTCGTCCTGAGGGCAGCAGTTCAAATGAGGAGGAAAGGGGGTGCTTCTGGTTGCCCACAATGCTATTTGCCTTTCTCCGTATCCTGTTTTTGTATAAACTTTCCATACTTGGAAATGGAATACCCGAAAGTTTGCTGAAAGTTATTATTATTTTTCTAATGTACTTTTTTTGTGCTTCAATGGCGTTGCCAAACCAACAGATGATACCAAAGGAAAGAACACTTTCAATGAAAGCACAGTAGAACATCTGAAGTACGTTGCTGCTGACATTAAAAGACAACAGTTTCCTTAAGAAGAACATTCTTTGTTGGGACTTAGTATTTAATCTGTCAGACCAACTGTCCCATTTAAGTTTGTGGTCAAGCGCCATGCCAAGGTATTTATTCTCTGTGACAGTTTCTAAAGGAATGCCATTTACACAGGTGGGTTTAAGGGACTGTGCTTTCCTAAAATCAATTAGCATCTCCTTTGTTTTAGAGGTATTCAAGATAAGGTTTGACTTCTCACACCAATCAGTAAAAAAGTTAAGAACTGGCCCATGCTCCTCTTCCTGGTCGTATAGGAGACTAACCAGGGCGGTATCATCCGCATACTTGATAAAATGCCTGTTAGGGAAAGTGCTGGTGCAGGAGTTTGTGATATATTAGTAAGTTCTAAATGTAGTGTTCTACTGGTCTGCTTTTAATTGAGGGTATTTCTTATTTTTGTCCCATTTACATGAGTGTGGCAGACCATTGTGCAAGTGTGTCCCTAAGAAGTGTGTGTGAAGAGTGTACAATTGATCACGTTTTTCAGTTATAATATGCAAAATCAACGCTATCTTTGACTGTAATACTGCATGGGGGGAGTCCTTTTTAATTTGTTTTCGTCTTCTGTATTTTCAGTGTACGTTCTATGTTGGTGGTCATTCGTACATGTTCCTGTCTCCGACGGCGTTTCTGGTATGTTGTGAACTATGTGTGGTATATCTCTGTATTTATTTTTATATTTAGGTGATATTGCCTTTAATAGGAGCTAATAATTACTTTTTATAATGTAGGTACTGTGAACACTTTTTTAGCAATGATGATTTATGTTTTGCTTACTCTATGTTATCTGCCACATAGGTGCTCAACTTGCACCAGACCACAAGGTTAACTTAAAGGTCCAATGACAACTAGCGTTTAAAATAGTTATTGCAGTACAACTTCAAAACACTGGAGGGTCGTCTTCCCGGCCCCTCCTCCCAAGACTCAAAGTTTACAGAGGTTTACAGGTTGAGAACACAGCATCAATGTTGTTAGTCGTTAGTCTTTCATAGCCAGACATTACTCCACAGCACAGCGGAGTAGCTAACGTTACATGCTGGCTATGTTGGCCTTCATAAAAGCCCGTGCTCACACGGAGCTCTGTACCCGACTGACAACCATATCTCTGCTTAAAATTGTGGCAACAGCCGCTTAAAACACCACTACTTGTACAAAAAATGTTGTGAAATGACTGAAAATACCCGTCCCTGGTAGCAGTGATAAATTAGCCTGAAACTAATCCTTACCTGTTCTGGAGGAAAGTATCCAACTCTTCATCCTTTTGGGCTCTATCCTGTCTCCATCTTTCGAATTTATCTCCAATAGTCACCCAGGGATTGTTATGTCTCTGGTCACACAACTGTTAGAAACATGTTGAAATTTTTTTAGGTCTAGACTTTTTTTCCAAGCCAATCTCCATTTTTACAGACCATCTGTCGACCCAGCTGTCAGAATGGGTAGTTGATATAAACACACGGGCCAAAACACTAACAGAAATTCTATCACGGAATAAAAAATACAAAGGAGAAGAACCTGTTGAATTAACCAGATACTTTAATATATCAAGTAATGAACCAGCAAACATTTTAGCACATTTGTACTGCCTGCTCTTTTTTACATCTGTTACTCATCAGTGTTTTTCTCTGTTTTGACCACAGTTAGGTGCTTTAATTGCGCAGACAATGACAGCTGCCTCGTCAAGTTGATGACCATATATGACAATGATGACAAGATACTGTACAAAAGAAACCTCAATCAAAAGTTTTCAGGATGCTCTGGAATCTCTCCAAATGGTTCTAAGAGCTGTGATGTGTGCATTCACCGATCAAAAATCACCATCCTCTGCTCAGAGAGTGTTGGAAAATTAGACGTGGAGGGCAGCGATGGACAACGCATCCACATCTCTGTCTGTACGTATTACATGAATGTATTGATCAAAAACCTCTGTTGTTGTTTTTTTGGTAATTTGCTGGTCAAAGGATGTCAAGACATCTAGGTTAAAACGGAAATCACTTTGGTTGAAAAGAGACAAGACTTTAGGTTGTGCAGCCACTTCAAACCACAGTTTAGAAATATAGTCAATGGAATGACGATAAAACAACAAGAACTATATCTCAATATCTCTGTGAAAAGGTACTTCTGCTCGTTTCCCATAACAGTCAGTATTTTTTTCCAACTATTTTAATGTCTATAATGTTGATCTTTAAAGTAGCTCACCTCCTGCCAGATTGTGCCCTCGGTTTCCAGTTTATTAGGTACAAATATCTAAAACTAAGGCAGTGTAATACACCAGTCCTGCAGTAAATCCTTCATGGATGTTAGAATGTTCTGCTTTTGTTGAGCCAGTCGCACCTGTCATTACCTTTTTGAAGGTAGGTTGTTACCTATATAATCTAGTTTATACAGAATGAAACCAACACATATTTTACTTTTCACCTAAATCATGGAAGTTTGGAATTTTTAAAATGGGAAGCACCAAATCAATGCTTACTGTGTGTATGCCACCAAGAATCTGCTCTTTTTTTACGTGAGAATAGGCTTCAATGATGCTTTAAATGTGCATTAGGTCAGAGAATGGCGTGGTAATGCTTTCTGATGTAAGTATTTGTAAGACAAGTGGAGCTAAATAAGCAGGGATGATGGCAAACTATAATTTACTGTACACATGCACCAAACTCTTTGTGTTTAGGAGAGACTAGAGACAGTTGTAACATTTTGACTTCTTCCAATCAGAAACAAGTTAGACTGATTACACCATAGATTATACTCACTCTGCACATCCTCAGTGAGACTGTATTCTTGCTTACAAACCTTTAGTCCGTCATTATGAAATCATATGGTTTCACTGTTTTTATTTCAACTTAAATGGATTAATGCATTATAACATAAGTAAATCAAAAGGTTTTGCGGAGTTCCTGATGCTTTTAATTATTTCTTTCTTGTTCTTTAGGTGATCAGCATCAGACTTTTGGCCAACCTGATGGCTGTGATCATACCGTTGGTAAGTATTTAACCCATTATTGATGAACTGCATGACTTGATATGAAAAAAGTGGAACATGCCACTGTATTATTTAGACCAATTTTGCAACCTGTCAATGTTTAATACAACCACTTACATTACATTACATTGTTTTAGTTGGAACATTGCAGTTTATAATATAGCAAATTGTTTCAGTTTAAATGGTTTAAGATTTATTGGGAAAATCTCCCAAAGAGATACAACTATTCTCTATTTTTTGTTTCTACCTTCTTCTTTAGGTGCTCAGAATCCTGGTCGTGCACGTTATGGATTACTTGGTACCGGAGGTAAGTGTTTACCACAGGATGTCAATTTAATGCTGTCATTGATGAACTGCGTGACTTGACATTTGAAAGATTTTGTTTTGACTGTTACGTGATGTCATTTTACAGCCCTGGTTTTGATCGCGGTGATGCTCTTGGTCTACAATGTAAGTATGTTTCCTGATCACACAACTTGTTAAAATGAGAATCAGAACCATCTCAGGTTACTGCATGAGTCACTAAGTGATTATATTTTAGGTCTTAAATATTGCAGGTTAAATCTATTGTACGTTTTGGTCCCATTTCCCGTTTTGAATCAGTTTTTATTGTTTCCTTTTAGTGCTGCCAGAAAAAGAGGTACAGTATGTGTTCAGTTTTATACAATTTTTTTAATGAGCTGCACTTATTATTATTTCATAGTTATGGATGCAATTTCATGGATACAATTTTAGTAAAATATCCTCCCTTCTTAGCCTAAATTGGGTTTAATTTATCTTAAATCTGTGTGGATGTAACATATTATTTTAAAATATAAATTCCCAAATATTCACTAGGGGGAGTGAACTGTGAATATTTTCAACTCAACAGGTATACACATGACACTCAGAGGATATTTCTTTCTCTTTTTTTCTTATTTTAACAGTGAATATTGCTGAAGAAGACAACCGTGTGTTGGGCTATTCTCTAACTTAGCCAAATTACTGGTTTAGAAAACAGTTGTGTATTGTTGTTTTTATTATGATTTGTTTTCTGATTATTTTCTTGATTAATAAATTACAAAATTATGTAATCAATTTGCTTGTGTAAAGACATGCTTGTAAGCAAATTAGCTTTCAGCTATACTTGGTAACTAATAGTGATGTTTTAAATTAGTGAACTTTCTACAAAAATGGCCAAAGGCTTATGTGTAACTGCTGTCTTCATTAAAAATTGCTATATACAACATATGGTTTATCATTATTAACACAGCCACTGAACCAGTCAGTATAATGTGTTTAGTGAATAATCCATGCTGGAAGAAGAAGTACTAAGGTTATGGAGCTAGCTCCATATAAGGCCTGTAAAGATAGAAAAGAAACAAAGCTTTTAATGGATTCATGTTTTCTGAACTTTACCAGATACCAAATGTAAAAGTAGGCTACTCAAGAACGGCCTATTTCTGAATAGCATGTGATAATTATCATTTATACATTAAAGTGTAAGCATAACTTTAATGTTGAAGCTGGTAAAGATTTACAATATGAACCGCTGGATTGTATCTATAATAACATTTTGATTATTTTTTGTAGGCATATTAATATTCTGCAAAATAACAAACATTTAAATACGTAAAGCACAATTAGACTACCTCAATGTTGTTGTACACTGCTTGAGTAGTTATTTCCCACCACTGTGAATATTAATAATATATAGGCCGTCTCTAAAGTAGTACTGGGAAATATAGTCTATGGTGAAATTTCAAAATTGCACTCCTACAGGAACTGGGCCACACACACACATACACACAAAAGGTTGAACATTAACATGCAGTTGTGCATTGAAATCGTTATCAGTGTCTGGGTCGTACCAACTAGTAGGTAGATTAAACATTATTTCTTGGTATAATTTCTTTCTTAGCCATCAAAACAATATTGACAAAGACATGATTTTTTATTTCAAATCTTTACCCTGCTGCATTACCCTGTATTTGGGGTTAAATTAATCAACGTCGACAAAAAAACAACCCAAAACTATTTACACACCCCTATGTTTCGCAACCGTTCTCTGGAAGCTCACCTGTTGGTTGGAAGGCTGACGTGGGGCGTTCAGGTACTCCCCCAAGCCTCTAACGCACAAAGACACAAAATGGAGCTGAAACTACCTGGCTGAGGAAAAGAACAGTTGCGTTCATTAGTATGCATAAGCTGAAGTTTTATTCGCGTATTTGAGGAAAATAATTAAAAGATAAGTCGACTGATACCTCAGGGAATGAGGATTAACATGTTGTGGACGTTAATCATCGCCGCCTTAATGGCAACAGGTAAGTTGGCTTGTTTTTTTTTTTTAAATTTTTTCGAAACAGGGTGGGCCCTCTTCCGTGAAAAGTGCGTTGGTAAATATTCCTGCCCGAGTATTTCTCATTTTCAAACATGTTTGGGGTATTTTTGTTAGTGTTTTCACAGCTTCTGACAATATTATATTTAATCAGTACTGCAAAGCTGTATTAAATAGTTTTGGCAGTCTCGTTTTTCAAACGACATCGTTGACGAACAACTTGTATGACTTCGGCTATATTTGTACTTTGCTGGAGTATTTCCATTTAATTTTGTAGGCTACTTAGATACATTTCCGAGCGAAATATTGTAGGCTACTTTTTACTCCGCTACATTCATTTGGCACCTATAGTCACTAGTCCCAAGCGGTCGATCCAAGTTACATTTGACATAAAAGCACATGATATGATGGGGTAGTGTGTATACAATGTATCTTAAATCGGTTCCACATTGGCCAACTACAGTATTGCATGTCTTTGTTAATGATAAAAACAGAATACTTTGATATTCATTAACACTTTGAAATGAGCCATTCTGCATAATGACTTTTTTAATGACATAATGATTTTTATACTTTTAATTACGTCCTGTATTTAAGGAACATTTTTGAATTCAGGACCTTTTTTTTATAAAGGAGTCTTTTTAGACTGTGGATTTCCTACTTGTACATAAGTAAAGGATCCAAGCACTCCTTACATCACTGGTAGTTTGTTCTTGTGGATAGCAGTATATGTTTTTATGGCAGACACCAACACGTGCAAACATAAGAGAGAATGGGAGATATTACGTTTTATAAAATAAATATGATACGTAAAAGGTTTTCAATATTTTTACAGCATTGCTATTTTATTTAATGAAATGAGGTGACATATTTCCTCAAAACTGCCAGGAAACGTTTATGCTGAATGTGTCATCTGGAAACCACACATTATTTGGTGTTTTGTATGGTTCCTTAAAGGCTTTACATTCCAGATGAAAAAATGGATGGATGAGAGGAAGTTTGAGTCAGAGTGGGGGTGGAGAAAATGATTTTGAACAGTTCAGAATCACCACAAACACCAGATTTAAACTTGTTATGGTAAAACAATGAGGAGATTCATCTGGTTAGTGTCATTTACAATCCAACCGACTTCTTGTTCTTTGGTATATTGTTTATGGCAGAAACAGTTGTGATATACATGCTAAAATGTATCATGAAAAATGAAAGCGCTAAACATAAATTCATGGTGATATTGTTTATTTTATGAAATGTGGTGTGTTTTGAATGTATAAACTCTTTCTTTTGTAGTTTTTTGTTAATATTTTTAGGAAAGGTTAATGCTGATTATGCCCTAGAAACTTCACTTCCACATTTTGAAGTGCTGTGCTTTATGGTTTTTATTAGGCGTTTTTAAGATTATCAATTTACGAGAGGAAAGTCACAGCAGACAATGTCACAATGTCTTGACCATGTAACAATAGTCTGGCGTAAATTACTCTATTTTCAGAGCATCTTAAGTACGCATAACAATCATACTCAGTGGTAGTGGTCAGGCTAAAAAAACAGAGCATGTCTGCTGTGACTCAACCCTCCCACTCTCAGTGATACTGGCAGTGAGGAAATACTGTTGTCATATACCACGCCTTAGGGGCATTGCACAGTAATTAGAAACATTTACCCCATATGATAAAATGTGAGTGACATTTTGGTCAGAATAATTATCGTACTCTCCTTTCAGAGTCCACCATGGCCATCTCGGTCCAGTGCCCCACCAAAAGGTACATCGTCATCCTCTTCCAGCCCGTGACCCTCAACTGCAACTACCAGACAACCGCCTCACAGCCTCCTGTCGTCACGTGGAAGTACAAATCCTATTGCCAGGACCCCATCCAGGCTGCGTTGAATCCCAGCAGCGCAAGCAACGTTCTGGCTCAGAACAACCCCAACTACAACCCCAACATCGAGTGTGCCGATAGCCAGAGGACGGTGCGCATAGTGGCCTCCAAGCAGAGCAATGCTGTTACCCTTGGCACGGAGTACCAGGGTCGCAAGATCAGCATCCTAAACAGTGAGTTGATGAAAACGTACAATTTGAAAATATGTATAGTAAAGAATGGGTATGATTCTTTTTTTTTTTAATTTTTTTTACTTGATAGGTAAAATTACATATACGTATTTACTTAACTGCTATGAAATCAGTAAAAGTAATTATTATCAATATGACAAAAGATCTGCACTGTATTAGTTGCTCAAAAGAACACTTTTTGTCTTACTGTTTTGATGAATTAATTGTTTAATAAGTCATTTTTCAAGCAAAAAAGACAAATATTTGATCGTTGTCATTTCCCAGTTGTGACGTTATAGTAAATGAAATATCTCTGAGTTTTTATTGTTGGTCTGACACAACAAGACATTTCAGGAGATCGCCTTGGGCTCTAGGAAATTGTGACACACTAAATATTTGAATTGCTGGTTGAACATATGATATTTTAAAGAGACTTTGGACCAAACATCCTGAGTGAATGTATTTTAATTTTTTTCACCAATTAGTCAATGATAGTGAATCATTTAACCTCTACTCTGTCAGTAACTGTCTCTGTAAATTATGTAATACACTAATTTCTTATTACTTAGAGCTTTGTGTGACTTACCCTCATGTTTCTTTGCAGATCAATTTCTCAGACTGAATTAGTATGAATATGTCCCTGTGGGACTAGGGCTGGCCAATATATAAATGTTATATCGATATCGCAATATGAGACTAGATATCGTCTTATATTTTGGATATCGTAATATAATAAGTGTTGTCTTTTCCTGGTTTTAAAGGCTGGATTACAGCAAAGTTATTCAATTTTTGGAATTTACCAGACTGCTCTAGCTGTTCTATCATCCTAAAACCAGTGGATTCATGAAAGGCCTTTTCATGAACAAGTGTCCTGCTCAAATTATTGCACACTCTTGCCAGGTAGTTTATCTCTAATGGATACAAATGAGATAATCATTTATTTAGAGGACAGAAATGTGCTAAAGTTCTGATATCAGCTTTTAAAACAATAAAAAAGTGGCAGTTGTAACGCATAGGGGGCGTTTCAAACAATAACCAATCGAAAAGAACTGCTGAGTTCAATGACACCTCACACAAGCTTTACCTTAAACGGTTCAAAAGCCATAAAAGGGGCATGGCCTGAGTACAAGAGGGTTGGTAAAGTATAGGGGCCAATTCAGTACCACAAGTAGACAACACAGTCTAAGTTTTATGGTAATTGGATGATATTTGTCATATTAGCCTGATTTCCTATTGCCAGCGGGGGGGGCGCTATGACCAAAAGTCAATATTTGCCTGTATGTGTCGTCATGCCTGGACCCTTGTTGATTTTGGGAAATTACAAGCAGATATGACAATGTACATTGTAGTTGCAGCCACTTTCTCGTTCATCGCTAAACACTCACAATGGCCGCCACGCCCCCAACGTTTGATGTAAAGTTTTTCTTTTAATAACTTTTCATCTTTTAAGGGAAATCTCTAGGAGAGGTTTGTTGTGGGATAGCACCTTGACTTTTAGGCCTACTTCCTGTTGCCATTAGGGGGTGTTATGACTTTGAGTTAATTTTGGCCTTTATATGTCGTCAAGGTTGGACACTTAAGAATCCTGAAAAGTTTCAAACCAATTGGACAATATACACTCTGGTTACACCCACTTCCTGTTTCAATGATGAAACACACAAATTGTAATGTAAAATGTAATATACCAAGTTTTGTTAGTCTATTTTAAACGTATTGCAGGGGCACAAGTTTTTTAATTTTGTAGCGAGCCATTTTTGTGTGCCTGTTGACAAACCATTAAAATATGTATATTTTTACCAGACTTGATGCCAATTAGGCCTTTATTAGGCAGCCAATTTTGGTGAGTTTTTGAATATGCTAAGCCGCTTAATAATAATAATAATAATAATAATTTCTTCAGCTTTAACAGGGCCTTTGCCTCTGTCGACGCTCGGCCCCTAATGTCAATAAAACTCAATTACATGCATGAATTAATTAAAAAGCAATATTACAGAAACAGTACAGCTGTAAGCAATCGTAACTGAGAATTGACCATTATCAATGAAGTTGCTAGCCTGATCTCCTTTTTATGAGGACTTGAGTTTTACGGACAAAAGCAGGGTTACCCTAAATGTTTAGATATGATGTAGAAAGAGAGGAAAGCCTTGGTGGTTGGGCATAGGAAGTATACAGCTAAATTATGAATCACGTTTTTGTAGCTTAGAATTGATATAATGATTCTCTGCCACTATTTTTTTTGACCATGACAAGACAAATAAAACCTAATTGGCAGTACCAAACATAGAATTCTTTTGGCACCTAAAGCACATTGCACATCACCATAAGCTTGTAAACTAAGAACCTTCAATGAAGAGAAGGGAGAGCATTAAAATCTATTTTATACAGTCTTTTATACAGTTTCTTCTTTCACAGAAGAAAGTAGTAGCGTTTGTGATGCAGTCAGCTCGTAAAATTAAAAGAAAATCAAATTTGTGATCAGGGTGATTCAAGATTGTTGTTTTATAACGATTAATCTTGCAGGCCTTATTGGCATAAAAAAAAACTTTAGCATGTTTAAAACCTGCATTCATGCTTCGACTTAAAAAAAATGATCTGCCTTCTTAGGCCCAGAATAAATTGTGCCAGGGTTTACTGTTGTTGAGGCTTCTGTGAGTCAGCCTGCTGTGCTCAGGGTAGAGTGTGGAGGGCTTATTTTCCGCTCACGGTGGAGCTTCTAACTGATCTCTCCAGACGTGTCCTCACAGCAAACCAGTGGGCACACACACACTGCGGTGCAATGCTTTACAGTAATCTGAACAATCTTTGTCTACTACATGCCAGTGTTTTGACAAACACCCATTCTCATCTATTAATGGTTGATGTGATTGGCTTATCTTTTAATAAAGACCTTACTGTTTCAATTTTAACTATTAAAAATATAGGAATCTTTCATTTTTAGGAATTAACCAAAATGTTTTTTTTGTTTTTTTATAAAGTGGAGCAAGCAAAGTGCCTGGTTCAAAAGAGAAGTCATTAGGATCTGTGCATCGTTCAACATTGTTCAATGTATCAAAAATAAATTCAAGCTAAGAAAAAACCTTGAGCCCAGCAATGTTTCCATTGCTAACTACAAACATAGTGAGGCTACAATGGAGTTGGATGGCCAAGAGGTCAATATAGAAGAAAACACACTCAAAAAGGGCAGAAATATTTGCTGGCATAAACATTGTTTCTTGTTCCAGATGTCAAAAATACTGCAATTTAACAAGGATTATTATCATCCCTCTGTTATATGATTGGGAAAAAAGTAAATAATAATACTGTAGCCACTTTAAAACAAACACCAATCTCGTGGATCTATTGTTTCTCACAGATGCAGACCTGAATATTGCACAGACGGCATGGGGCGACAGCGGTGTCTACGTCTGTTCTGTGGTCTCTTCCCAGGACCTTTCAGGAAACGGTGAAGACTACACAGAGCTAATTGTACTCGGTAAGTTGCATTCAGAGGCGTATGTGGTTTCGCACTGTACTTCTTCATTTTTTTCTGTTTTCCTTTCTCTTCACTTTGCCCCTCACACACACACGGGATTACACATACAGAATGCAAATCATTTTCAAAAGAGTTTAAATTGCCATTCAAACTTGGCCTGATTTCAGAAGTCTTTATAAAAATATTTATTTATGACTTTTCTCCAATAAATTACAGTTTTGAATAATCCCAGAATACATCTTTTTTGTTATATCACTGTTATGGGACCAAGATAATGTAACGTTTTGCTTTTTTGGAGAATATTCCTTCATCAATAATGACAAATCTATGTGTTAAAATAGTCATTACTGATTCGTTACTTACAATTTTTAAAACTCTTTCCCCACTTGTCATTTTTGTTGCAAGTGCCAGCAACTAACAATGGACATAATAATAAAAACCTATAGGCCTCAGAAAAATAAAGGTGGGGGGGTGCTGATGGTGTGCAACAAAAGGTTATTTCATCAGCGTGTTTGTCAGGCAGATTTTATGCCAGAAACCTAAGCATGCTCAATTTCTCATGCTTGAGGCAACGACAGCCCAGGATGTTTGGAGTTGCTATGGCAGCAAATGGCAGATGTCTCTTACATAGCTTTAGCTCAACAGTCTGACCAATAATCACTTACCTAAAAACAATATAATAATTTCATACCACTTAGTTAGGTTAACACTTAGCAGTTAATTGCAGTCAAACAAAGAAACCGTGATTATGTCAAACAAGTGCAATTAGACAATTATGTTAAAAATTGTTACAGGCTGAACTTGCCACCAGCCTGGTTCTGATTAAGTCTTTAGAGTAATTCGTTGTAGGCATTAAAACTAGACCAATATTACTTTAAGTAATTGTGGCTTTATCTTTCTTTCACAGAGAGAAAGTCAAATACTACTGACCTCCTGCCTGGCATTGACTTACTGGTTATGGAAGGTAGTACAAGCCCCTTGATATAGCTCAGGCATCTTTTAGTCCCACAGTAGAGGTGTATGAGGGAGGTCTAGTTGTGAAGGGAAACTGACACATTTCTTAGAAAACACCCCTGCTGCATTGCTTGAGGTTGCTCAAGGCCGTAGAAGATTCCTGGCGAAGATCATACTTATCATAGCGCCCAATTACAGACAGAGTAACAACTACAGTATGACTCATCTTGAGAAAATGGCCCTGCATACAGTTTCCTGTTCCAAGTAAAATGTACAATATAAATGAGACTAGTCAAACCCAACTGTTTAGCTTATGATGCACTTCACTTATTTACATTATCCATTCCTTCCTTATCACCCTCTGTTTCTCTTTCTGTAAAATGGCTCAGCTCCCATGTGTGACTTTCTGTAGTCTGTAGCTGCCTGGTTGCAACAAAAGGGCACTCAGCACACATTTTCTTATCAGTGTAAAGAGGTACACAACGGGACATTTTCTCCCCTTACTTTGCAGTATCTTGGCTAAGCTGTCATGTGCTGCCTGAATTGACTTGCAGAGTGAAATCATGTCCCGAGTACAAGGACCAACCGCCTTTACCGGTTTGACTAAACCTTGAGAAATACCTAAATTACCACTCTAGCCAACATGCTTTGTTTGTCTAAATACTCAATAGCAGAAATTAAATCTGAGTGTTGTTTGCAATCATAAACATAAAGAAGCTGAGCAAGGCAAATGCTCAGACCGAGACAAACAACTGTTAAATTCTGTTTGAGTGTTTTCCACAGATGCATTTACCTGTCACTACCTGGAGTTTTTCTGTTAAATATTCTAATGATGCTGCATGTGATACAGGCTGGGAAGCAAATTCTGAATGGCTTGATGAATCTCATCATTTCTGATTTGGCAGCCCATATAAAACTGACTGAGTTGTGTTATTTCATTGTTTGTGTGCTGTTAGGCACCCCACATATCCAAATGTATGTGCATAAGCAGAGAAAAAGTGAGTTTTTCATGATATGTCCTGTTTTAGGTCTGATGTATAAACCTTCCTCTGGCAAAAATGTATCTAATGCACTCCTAATTGCAGACTGGCTCCTGGTTGTTTTGGTGGTTATGGGCTTCCTGTTGCTGCTGCTCCTGATCGGGATCTGCTGGTGCCAGTGCTGTCCACACACCTGTTGTTGCTATATCAGCTGCCCCTGCTGCCCTGACCGCTGCTGCTGCCCACGAGCATGCAAGTATCAAACGGAAAGCCTATGAAATTGTACCTGTTGTCTTTCTTTTACTGCAGGTAACCTAAGAGCTGGCTATTGAACCTACATTTTTGTACTAAAATGTGTCTGTGGCACAAGTATCACATACTGTCAAGTAACAACATTGGCACCAAAAGTCTGGTCAGATTCTGTTATCAGAATTTCAGATCTGTTTCTGTCTGTCTTTTGGTAATGTGCACCAACACCTGTGAAATTAGGCTCTGGTTAACTGATTACAATTATTTAACAAAAAGTAAACCCTTACATCTGCACAAAATTTGGCTCCTAAAGTATGAATAATAAACAAATAACTTTGATATGGTACTGGCACAAGTATTAAAAAATGTCAAGCTATACCCAGCTCTAATGTAAAATTAAACGAGGAGAGTTCCTAAATCTTTCTAAATTTTTTCCCATTGTGTACTGTAGTACTCTACTTTGTGGGTTTTCATGTGCAAAGTAATTATAAATGTAAAACACACACTCTCAATGTACCTACATTTCACATCTTAGATTGGATTGTGAAAGCAAAATTGTGGTGTGTGTATGGTTTGCTGTACTGTACATGCTCTATAGTGTGAAAGGCTGATACAGCACAAACCAAAGAGTTCCAAAAGGTTATATTCCATGAAACAATCTCAAATTTATTTAAGCACTGTATATTTGCTTAATTATTGAGTTAGATCTAACTCCCAACCAGAAATAAACAATTAAGCATATTTCCAGAAATTTTAAACTATGTCTTCAAATTCCATTGTCCGTCAGCAGGTGGTATGTCTTAATTTCTGTCCCTGCAAACGAAGACTTATGAAATAATTCTGCTGTTTCACACAGTCATGTTTTCTTTCCACTTTGACAAACTGTCGTCCATTATGTCGCAGTGTACGAGGCAGGAAAAGCAGTGAAGAAAGGTGGTATGCCAATGAGTCAATATGCTCCCACCCTCTATGCTCCCAGTATGTATGCCCAGCCAGCATATGCTGGCCAGCCTGGTATGCCTCTGCTTCCTCTACCAAACGGAGCTGGACCCCTACCTTCCCAGAATGGTTACGGCCGGGATTATGATGGTGCTAGTTCTGGTGAGAGTTCTTTTCCAGTCCTGATTAAATGTCTGAATAATCATTCCTGTAGGAGTTCTTATGTGTTCAACTTGTGTGGCCAGCAGTTACTGAAAATATGAATTTTATAATGAACCGCCTGCATAATTTGTTTTAATGTTGAGCTTTGTTATATTTGCTTTGTTGTTTAAATTTGCTGTGTTGGGTCTGTACAGTTGGACAGGGCTCCCAGGTGCCTCTGCTGCGTGAACAAGACGGGGGAGGCGACCACAGTGAGTAAAATAAGAAGAAGGAAATCACCCAAAGGAATTTCAGTGGCTGTATTTGTGTGTTGCCCCACTACATCTGCCAATGTGGGGATGTTTTCACACTTCAAAAAGTAAATTTGAAAGATATGTTACCGTGTTTCCATTGTGGTTTCTCACAAGTAGAGTTATTTAAGTAGGGAAGAAGAAGAAAAGCATTCGATTTTTAATCTTTTGTGACCTTTTGATGGAAACCTTCTACAGGACTCTTTTGAATTACACTAGTTTGTCTACTCATATTAATGATTGGGTGTGATTTAAATGATTATTATATTGTATCCTTTATTTAATTCTTTATTGACTGTGCTGTGGGTTTGGTCTTTCCCTGCCAGCTAATGTTGGCAGCATGCTCTACTTTGCCACTGCAGGCTCTATGGTGCCATCATTCAGATCAATCGGTCAGATTTACTGATCGGAATTAGGGATGCAACGATATGAAAATCTTAACCTCATGGGTATAGTGACCAAAATTATCATGGTTTTCGGTATTATTGCAGTATTTTTAAAAGTGTGTTCAATATGTTGACAGGCCTACACAAGCTGAAATAGTTTCATAAAGTGTAACAGTGTTTAATATGTTACAAAAAATATAAAAAATAGGCTTATAAAAACTATCGAAAACTGGCTATTGAACGATTGGCCCGCTGTACGGTGTCTGGTAAAAAAGTTAACTGTGAAGTTGTATTTGACATTACATATAAATGTTGGATGTGGTTCTGAAAATATAAGCAAATAATAATGCACATTAATAAACATCTGACTTACCATGAAGATTATTTAAACTAAAGCAATAACTACAAAAAAATACTAATAATTACATTCATTCTCTGTAATAATTAACATATATGTAACATATTGCTCAGCAACACAAACTGAGAATATGCCACTATTAAAGCACACATATCCATAATGGAGCAAACCGTGTAATACGCCTTTTAACAGCTAAGCACGTGGCTCCACAGCGCTAGTCTGTTTACTTATGATTGCATGTTGCCCTAACTCAACCTGAATATTAACATCTGGCTGCACAAGCAATATTAAACAATCTGCACATCTATCAGCTATGCAATAAGAAACACAACAACAACAATATTACCAAGGCAATCATATATCACTCTAAATGTCACGTCGTAACACAGCCCACATTTCCACCTCATAGCAGAACAATTATTGAAGTATAAATAAACTTAGCTTTAATGTTAACACAGCTACAGCATAGTATATTAAGAATAATAATCCACCGCAATAATGATATTTTAAATGAAAACGGTAATTGTTATCATCAACATTTTTACAGAGGTTTACTGCCACACCAGTAATACATCCCTAACTGGAATCCATAGATGCCCAATGTAAAAGGACTCAGATCTTGACCAAGCCCAATACTAATACATGTAAAGGGGGCTCTGACTCCAGTGTGCAGGGTTTGCCTTGGACTGACTGTAATGTTGAAGCACATTGAGTAAGCTTATTTGCATGAAGCTTAATCTGACTGCCTCTATTCTACCATTCAGCTCGCAGTGGGTATCGTATCCAGGTGGACCCTGATGGGAACGCCACACGTGCCATTTACTACATGGAGAGGGAGCTGGCCAATATGGACCCATCCAGACCTGGCAACTACAACCGCTGTGAGTGAATGCTCACTTCTTGCTATCCTGGTCTTTGTTACTGTGCCTCAGAATGAAGAAATGAAAAAATTAAACTTCTGTTATACGCTGTTAAAAGACAGAAATTTTAACTACTCTGTGTGTCTAGTTTACTTTTCCTCCAAATGTTGTGAAGTCCATGCCTTTCAGAATTCAATTTATTTTATTTTGTAAGTTTTCATAAAGCTATAGTGCGTCGTTTCTGTGGCCCCTATGAGAAATTCTAAGTAATGACAATAACACTGTTGACGCAGCCACATGATACGAGCATTACGTAATCGCGCATGTGCCCCCACCCGTCCTCGATGCAGTTTCTAGCAGCAAAGGAGGACACGGAGGATTAAAAACACATGATGGACTCTTCAGAAGAGGTAATTATCTTCACCCGAGTTTCTGCGCGGTAAAGTCAACGGACAACACAGTCTTCTGAACATCATACTGTGAAACATAGAGAGTTGTGTGGAGCTGGTGTCTTAATTAGCTTTATAGCAACTCATTTGGCAATGGCGTGAATGTGCGTGAACGTTTATTCAAGAAAGAGTAAAAACTCAAGACACTGAATACTGGAAGTCGGCCCTGCTCTACTCTTGGCCCAGCTCTTTCTCTAAGTCAAGGGTTTTCAAAGTCTCACAACACAACAAAAGAAGGAATATTTTTGCTACTTTAATTGTTTGAGTACAGCGTGATAAAACAACCAACATTACAGCCTCTGAATGAGTAAACTGGGCACAGACTTTTAAAGGGCCCTATTTTAACGATCTAAACGCATGGCGTAAAGGGCCTGGCACAGGTGCGTTTAGGGCATGATGTTTACAAATCCACTTTTGCTAGATACACGGCGTAAAATAGGGTGTGTGCGCTAGGCGCATGGTTGAGAAGAGGTGTACTTAGTTAATCATGGGTGTGTTTTGGGCCTAACCTGCAATCAACCAATCCGAGTGTCATCTCCCATTCCCATTTGTACCTTGGCACAATGCTATTATGATGGAGGATTTGCAAAGCAGGAAGGAGAGATTTCAAAGAAAAGAAACTGATCTGCTTGTGTGTGAAGTGAACGCGCATAACACTATTTCACATTGTATTGTTATGTTTAATCTTTTGCATGTTTGTGTGCCGTTTTGCTGTGCATGAGCCTAGGCACATTTTACTAATCTGCTGTTAAAATAACAATGAAATGCACTGCGGAGCAAGATACGGCCCCGTGTGTGTGTCTTTGGATTACTGTGGACCAAAGGACACATGCAATATCAATTAACTAATACTATTCCTGACTGTAACTAATACAGTCAATGGCACAGTCACCAACTTTAAGAACAAGTTGGCGGCGTGTTATGCTAAACTTAAATTATGTTGTTGGCTAAATACTTAAATTTAGCTTATTTGTCTTTCTGTTACGAAGCCATATTCCCTACCTTCCTCGTGTACAAAAGGGGTCTTTAGTTTGCCTGTCCTTTACCCACACACCATTTTTTTATTTTTTCTACTCTACTTACCATCTCTGGTTTTCCCTCCTCAGTGGATAATATGACTGAAGTCAGTTCCCTGCACGAAAGCGTGGAGGCTCGAGGCCGCGGGGGGCGCTCCCAGCCGCCACATTTGCCCACGCTCTATGACCGTGATGAAGCCATGAGCACCATCAGCAGTGTTTCCCAGCAAGGCTACCGCCGTGATGACTACCCGCGCCATGGGGGTGGGAACATGGAGAATCGTGTACGTGCCCGCTCCATGGACAACCTTGACGACATCGGACGACGCTACGGACGAGATGACTACCCACCACAACGCTTCCCAGATGAGCCCAGAGGCAGGAGAGGGTGAGTCTTATTTCTCTGACCATTTCACCTATTTAGCAGTGGCAGTGTGTTATTAGTCACCTGAGAGGGCTGCAGGCTCAGTGCCTTACACGGTAACATGATTGTTGCTGTCTAGCTCCGACCCAACACTACTACATCCCTATAATCCTTAAAACTAAACATTTTAAGTTTAATTTAAGTTTTGCGCGCTCCTTTTTGGTTATGTTGTTGCCATATGATTATATGGATCAGTTAAACTAGCAATGGCTGATATTGGACCAAATATAATAGTTAATTCATACTTGAGAAAACTTGTATGCACTGTATTTAACTCTCAAAGCAACACTATGTAACTTTTCCAGCTTCCCCCTACAGGTTGTCTCATCGGAACTACAGCTGCAGCTAAAAGTTACATAGTTTTGCGAGAGTTTTGATCCAGGGTTTCTATTATGTTAAATTGTAATTTGAGTTGTTAACTGTATTTTGAATTTAAAGAGGAAGAAATGTGGCAATAAGGACCAATATTTATATACCATTAGTTGTTAGTGTTGGAGGATGCGTCTTTTAGAGAATAGGCTGATACCAAAGCTGACTCTTCTGCTTATCCTTATTCTTTAGATAATTTTTAATAAATAAAATGAGGCTTAAATTCTGTTTATGGTTTGAACCCATTCTTCCATTGTTAAAAGGGGATTTGCCAAAAATGTAAAAGTGCAACCTTCACTAAAAAAAAAATAGAATAACTTAAAAGGGAATTTCAGTTCTGCCAATCTTAAAAGCAGTCAGTCTGTGGCCTGGGTGGGGCTCCTCAAACTAAAGTGTAAGCATTAAACTGGTAGTTTCAGTGGTTTAACGGCTTCTGGGGGAGGGGGCGACTGCCTTGTTGTCAACATTGAACTAATGGAGAACTAACTAAGTGCAAAGGAATGTAATTGAATTCCCTTTGTGTTGAAAGGTGCTGTAGAAATGAAGTTGCCTTGCCTTACAACCTCAGTCAGGGAATAGAAACCACGGTTGTGCCTGCTTGTCTCAGAGAAAGTGTAAAGCACTGCAACCACTTTTGCCTCTCCATTAATATCATATTGACAGATATGTGTCATGTGTCGGAGTTCGGCTCTGTCAATATGCAGAGTAACTGGGCGGACATTGGAATATACATTTAATATTATTGACAACGTAGTTAAGACGGCAGGCATGTGTTGCTCAGGTGGCCGCCTTAGCTACAAAGTGCTGCGGGAAACCCTGGTTTAAAGTGCTTTATTGAGCAGCCAATCTAATGACGTGATGGAGTAACAGCCCCAGTTTGTCCCTGCTTTCTCTCAGTGTGTTCTGCTTTTCCGTCTCTTTAGCTCGGATGATGGTTGGAGCAGTAGTGCCCGCGGCGGCAACGATCGCGACTTTGACGACCGCAAGCGTCGCGACTACTCCCCCGATGATCGTCGGAGAGGAGACGGAGGGGGTCTCCCAGGGAGACGCAGTCGCAGCCGTGACGACCTGATGGACCTCGAGAGGGATCGCCGGCCGGGCCCCGATGTCAGGGGTAGGCGAGACGATTATGATGACAGCTTCCTGCGAGAAGCCTTGGAGAAGAAGAAGATGGGCGAGCAACAGAGGGCACGCAGCCGTGAACGCCTGGACAGCGAGAGCGACCGCTCTGATCGGGGAAGGGCGCCACGCGGGCCCCCACCGCTTCCTCAGATCCCACCCTCTGGACACCCTGGTCGCCGTGATGACTACCCACCACCTCCACTTCCACCGTACAGTGAAGATGAAAGTGTGTCATCCTCAAAGAAAAGCAACCTTCGCAAAGTGAGTCACAGCAAAACGATATACATTCACCAACACACACTGAGATCATGTTTCAGAGTGACTGTAAAGAAAAGGTCAAGATCAGATTTGTCGTATAATAACAGTCACATTAACACTGAAACAAGTTTAGTTTTGCTCGCTCTATTCATTCCTCCTGTTATGACTAAAGGATAGTAATTCAGTTTTAATAAAAGTTATTTGAAAAGTCTGAATTCAGGGCTGCCAATTCTCACGCATTTGACTGGTTTCACACGCTCACACGCCACACCCCCGATTTCTCACGCTTAAGTGTCAACTCGGTCGGTCAAATTTCTGAAAGATGAGTTTATCTATAGATCTACCTTTTAAGCCACTTGTGATCGACTAGTTGTGCTTTCAGAGATTGTGAGGGGTTCAAGAGCGCTCCCTATCTGTGGAATTTTCAAATTGTCGCAAAATGAGAACCTTTTTTTCACGAGCCATCCCAGGTGCACTTCCCCGGCTTCAGGTATGTGCTCTGAGTATCACAGACCAGTCCGTCGCATCGTGTCTTCTCTCTCTGTAAAGATAGAGGTGAGCAGCGCAGCTGGTAGTGTAGCAGCTTCAGTTCATTTTAGTGGACCCACTCTGCTGTGGGCTGGGACGCGCTGCATCCGTGCGTAGACCTCCGATAAAGAGCGGCGAACAGCTCCTATAAACTCTGTCAGAGACCCAAATGGGCCTCTGTGTCTGTCAGACGGTCTGAGTGAGCTACTACCATATCGGCGGAGCAATGACATGCATAGCAGAATATATTACAACACTCCAAATCTCGGACAACAGATGGGAGGAGTTATATTTTGAATATGCACAAAGTTGTAAACATGAAACACATCTGAGCTATACTATACTATATATACAATACTGCAACGTTGGGCCACTATTGTGCATCTCTAAACTCGGTGCATCTCTAAATGTAACTGTAAATAATTAATTTGATGTTTTATAAAATAAACAAATAGTCTTTTTTTTCCCCAAAAAAGTAAATACGTTAAGTGGGGCACAGAGGATGAGGCCAAACATTACTGAACATTGGCACAATGGTTAAAGGAATAGAATTTATGTAAATCAGTGGTTCTCATTCTTTAGAATTTCAGTGGTCTTAGTTGATCCCTCAACATTTTTAATATAACTTTGGGTCCCTGGTCCCTACACCAGGCAGGGACCCCTGGACCTGTTCACCACAGACCCAAATCTTCTCAGCTGTTGCTGACATATGCTACTGTCTCTTCATGTGGTTCATTATGTTTGGCACATTGGCCGGGGTCAGTTCTTATATTCATACAAATTTAATAATGTAAATTCTAAATGCAACCTGTTGATTCTACAACAATGCAAAGGTTGTTAACCCTACAGTTTTGCACATATCATGTAAGACTTGATCTCTCTATTTTTTGCAAAAAAACTCTCCAGAAAGTGCCATTTAATGGTTTATTTTAGTTGCCCCCCCCAAATCTCACTCCAAGGTTTTGGGAAAAGTTGACAGCCCTGTGAATTGGTCAAATTCACTGGATGTCTTTTAAAGTAACATTAGTATGAAATTCTCTCTATGTTTCCCTGTTGAGCTGCATTAGACAAACGGTAACAAAAATAAGGAATTTGGTACTGAAATACTGCAACTTTGGAAGATATCTACTTGGTTTGAATAACATGTACAGCTGAACACTAAGATTAGCCTCAGAAAAGCTTTAGAATACATGTTTCACACAATGTGTATTCAAGCCATTTTACATATGCATACCGTTGCTCTCCGGACTGCACCCACCCACCCCCCCACCCTCTTTTTCTCTGCACTGCCTACATTTTAAATTGTATGCATTTTTGATATTTTATATTCTTATCTTATATTTTTGTGTCAACACTGTGAAGGGATTGCTTCATTCTCATTGCACAGGTACTGTGTACTTGTGTATAATGACAATAAAGGCATTCTATTCGATTCTATTCTATGGATGGAGGGCCGTGGATTTGTCCCCCACCACTTTACATTGAAGTGTATTAGAAAAGGCTCTCCTAGTGACATATGTCTTAATAAAGTATGAACTGGAGGAGTTACTAAAACAAGCACAATCTGTTGACAAGTGTTTTAAAACAGACTTAAACAATGATGAACTTATTCTTTAAGTAGGAGCAACAAGTCTATGACAGGGACGTTTTTATGAAAATTGAAAATGTTGTTAATATTATGATCGAAGTAAGGACTTCTGTGATGGGACTGACCATGAGGAGGCCACGTTATTTCTTTAGCCGTGAGATTAAAGGAGAAGTGCGGTTCTATATTTTTCTTATTGTAGACAACAGTGAACTGATTTTTACTAGAGATGTTCAGATACCAGTGTCGGTATCGGCCGATACCGAAGTTCAGGTATCAGGAAGCAAAAAATGATATCGGACCATCTCTGTTTTTTACTACCAAGTATTACCTGTGCAGCTAAAGCATTCTAAAGATTATTCCTCTGTGCTATAGAGCAAATGCATCAATGAGCCGCACCGTTGCACTGGCTGAGACGTTCCTTCATTATCATGAACATTGGGCAATGTTTTTTTTATTTGAGTCCGTTTGTGAATCACATCTATCGACCTGCTGCTGTAAGTACTCAAGAGCGCACCAAAGGTGTATTGAATTGTGGTTGAAAACTTGAAAAATTACAGCGGTTTTAGAAATTGGAATTCTTGAAATTATGAATTTTTCACCCATCTCAAAAGATTGAGAGATTGACTAATGCTTTATTAATTTTTGGTCTTTTCACTGAATTTGTTGACAATAAGAAACATATGTTTTATACATATAAAATATCACCAGCCTTATTCTCGATGTGTTATTGAGGCACTTAACGTGTAAATAAATTAGGATTTATGTTTTCCCCCATTTAAATGTGACGTTGACACGTCTATTTTTGCCTTGCAGAACGGAGCAGTGAGTCGGGAGAGCCTGGTGGTGTGAAACCAGCCATTACGTGAGCAACCTGTCCAATACTGCAGCTCCTGGACCAGTTGATTTCTAAATCTGTAAATATTAGTCACACTGCTGATTCACTGCGCTGATTTTTATATTTCATAATTTACAGGAAACTTATCACAAATTGATGCTGAATGTGTATGTATACTTTTTCTAAACTGAGAAGAGGTGCACAGATGAAATGTTATGTTCCTTTTCATGTATAAAACATTGTGGCTGCCACAAGTGCCTTAAGAGTGTACAGAATTTTACTTGTAGATGTGAAAGTCAAGTTGATAAATAATTCTCTGTAAAGGTGTTTTACATCGTGACGAGTAAATGTGTTCCAATTAGTTTCAACTTTTTTGTAGTTTCAGTTAGCTAATACAAGCAGTGATGTAGATTTACAGGGGTTTATAGAGTTTTCTGGCTTTTTACTTGTGAAAATTTGTTTTTATAACAAAACAACTATGTACATTTAAAGGAATTTTATCTCTGCTTTTTGCTTTTAGTTATGTTTGACTTTGCCCAATGTATTTAGAAACCTGGTGAACAAAACAATCTTGGTTAGAATATGTTAAGTTTTCTTTTTCTTTCTTAAACAAGATTTCAGTTTTAACTTGCAGTATGTTGTACAGCTGACCAGCAATACACTTTGAAACTGCAAATGTTTATTGTGATGTGATGAAACCTAATTTTACAATAAAGGTCTCTATTGCCAGGCCATGTATTTGACTTGCAGAGTTTTACCACTAGATGACACCATTATGTTAGTCTGTAGTTTAATGACACAGTAGATGTGATTCTCTGGACCTTGGACATACTGTACTTTTTTTGCTGATGGATGTGGAACAGCACAATGTTTAAGGCTAAAAATAACTTTCTTTACGGAGTCATTACTTGCAAGTGGAGGCTCGGGGTGTGGCCTTGACCAATTACCACTTTGCTCGTTTGAAAGCCATGATGTCTCTTTCTCATGGGTGGGCCAATTTCTCTGGCCTGGCAAAGCAGAGAAAGGGGAGGTAACCTTAATCATTATGACCTCATAAGGGGCCAGATTTCAGATTGACCCATCAAGCCACTGGGGGACAATAGGCAGGCTGGCGGAATGCATAGTAATGTTAGAAAACCTCATACAGTGACACTTGAATAACATGGTACAACAAAGGGCCCTAGCCCCCACGTTTGCCATCTGTATTGGCACCAAAACAGGAACAGTAGCAACACAATATCTTAAGAAATCTGCAATAAATACTGTCTTTGTGAAACTTAAAACATAAAAGTGACGTTGATGCAAGCATTGCATCTGTGTGGAACTGTTACATTCAAACAACAACACAAATTACAGTTAAAAACAAAACAATTCAATAAGTCTCGCTATGTCAGACGCTCCTCCACAGCGCTGCGTAGGAGGGTCTGGCTAGTCCACACAGCATTTGGGGATGGAAGACAAACGTGCTCTGGTTTGTTGGCATTTTTTTTAAACCAATAACCTCAGGACAGAACTTCTTTTGGTGTAACGTGTATGTTCAAAGGTTGTTTTAGTCATGCAACAGAAAACTTAGATTTGACAGATAGTCTAGCTGTCTGGATTTACGCTGCAGAGATCTGAGGAGCAGTTAACCACAGTCCTCAAAAATCCAACGGAGTTTAAAATTCCAACAGAAAGAGAGCGCGCGGTAACAGACATCTGGCCAACAAGAGTGAAATCTGGCGGAATGCCTTGTGGCAACGGAGCCAGTATTGACTACCTATCTGACACAATCTCAGCATAAACAGTTTTCTAGTGCAATGAGGAATTATTGGGTGTGTGCTTGCTTTCGGTTTTACCTCCAAATATAGTGGTTTAGATAGTCTAGCTAAGCTGTCTGTTTGTCTTGCCCTGTTAGACTTCATTCCAGGGATGATTCCATGTTCCCACATCTCAGCCCAAAGTACTTTGGTAAGTATCATAATGATAGAAATGCTGGCCATAACTATAATATTTAAAGACTCAGTTTGTAGAAATTAGACTTATCCTTTAATTAAAAAGAATAAGGGGGGGATTCTAAAACCTGAAAGCCCCCCCCCCCCCCCCCCCCCCCCCATCACAGGTTCTGGATCCCGAAGACCCAATCTGCTGACACAGAGAGAGAGAGAGGGAGAGGGAGGGAGGAGGGAGAGCTGTAGAAAAAGTGAATGTTTAAGGAGAGAAAACGACTGAGCTCCTCACTGGCTTCAGATCATCTGATAAGGTAAGAGCTTTGCTGCCCTCTAATCTAATATTATTATTGATTACTTTGAGTTTCCTGTCATTTGTATATCCTCAACATGCTGCTGGGTTTTGCTTCACTCAGTCATAACCCTTTTTTTTTTCTTTTCTGGTTCAAATGTTTTTTTAAATCCCTTTTTGAAACAAAACGTGAGTGGACCAATGTGATCATGTTGTGACAACACTTAAGGGGAAGATATCTAACAGGAGTTTGGTGTGCATGTTGAGTGAATTACAGCTCTTCCATATAATTTTGTTGGTAAGTCTACATTTGATTCTGTTACACGTTTTAATAGATTTCAGCCAAGAGTGATACGCATCATGTATTTATCTGAGTATATACTACTGGAGAAAAACTCCCCTTTTTCTAATACTTTGATTGAAGAATAACAAACATGTTCATGTTGTTCTTGCCATGACAAGGGATCACATTATTTTCTAATGTTTTGTTATCACAGCCACGTTAACTTTCATTCATTTGGGCAGTTGGGCCATAAAATTGGAACTTAGGCCAAGTAGGACACATTTGAGATTAGTTGCACCTTGGGGAATAAAATTCCCATGTAACACGGACAGCAGCTTGTTAGGGCTGTGGATATGAATCCTGAATTGGGTTAATGATCCCTCATTAAGTTATAAAGTACATTTAAAATTCCATCCCAATCCTTTTGGGCATTTGGACAATAAGAGAAACCATTTTAGCGCCAAATTTGAATTTCTATTAAATATCATAAGTTAGTACAATATAATCTTCATTCTGAAAGGAAAGACATGTTATTATTATTTTTATGGATTTGTTTTATTGTTTTCAGTTATTAATCCATGTCTAGTAAAATTATTTAGGTGAATTAGGTGCAATGATAAAAAGACAAATTGTAATAATTTCTAACAGTTTTGTAATTGGTAGACAACTGCTTCTGCCCAGTCAAGGGCACAGAGGAACAAAGGATCCATTCTCAGTGTGTTGTCCTGTCACCCGTCTCTATTTCCCACACGCCACCTTCCATGTCTACACAATAGTACTGTAACAGCATGCGGATGTGCATGTTGACACTGTGTAGATTCTGATGTGTGTTTTGTTGCCAGCTGTTACAAAAGTCTGATTGTGGATTTAAAAGCTAGTAACATGGTCTACCCAGAGTCCCGAGAAATCCTTGGTGTAATGTAACTAAGTACATTTACTAAGTATTATACTTAAGTACAATTTTAGGTACTTGCACTTTACTTGGGTGTTTCCCAGTTATGTTACTTTACACATCTTGGAGGCAAATATTGTACTTTTTACTTATCTACATTTATTTAATAGCTTGATTTAATAGTTACTTCGCAGATTCTGATTGTTACAGGTGCAACAAATCCCACATGAGAAATAAGAAGCTATTAATCAAGCCTAACCTGAACCCACCCACACAGGTTTAATTAGCCAAAACAATTAAAATCACCTATGTGGGTGTCCGGGCCTTTTAAACGTTTTTCTAAGCTTTAATCATCAGATCATTTTATCAAGTTAATAAAGAAGATTGTGGTGATGGTTAAAACCAAGTTGATTGTTGGTTTGGAGATGTGATGATGATCACCTTTCCTCAAGTGAAAGTCAAACACTTTGCATTACCATTCATTACCATTCAGGCATTTATGGTGTTGCACTGCTAAACAAGCATGAATTTGCAATAGTTGCAACCATGTATCTGCATGCATCCACAAATTCATCCATTCACACGCAACCTCCTGAACACTTGACCTCCATGCTAAATCGCTGCTTACAAGTGTGAAAATTTTCACCGCCAAGGCTGGGGATGTTTTTGCCATTCAACCAACAGATGGAGGGAGATATAGAACTCCTGGCCACAGCTTAAAAGGAAGATAAAGAGAAGTTCAAACCCTGCATATTGTTTTACCCCCACACAGCTGACCAATCAAAGCTTGAAGTGGGTGAGAAAATTGGCAGTATACTGTAGAAAAGCACAAAAGTTGTCGGTAACAGGCTCCAATTACATTGACTGAAAGGAGGGGGTATCAGACACAGTTTGACCACCTAAAAACGCACCTGTTGGTGGCATACTGAACCCTTAACAACAATGTCCCAATCGGATTTTGTATCTGAGCAGTGGCAGGCAACATTACACAACCACAGAAGGCATCTAAACGAACAACTGAGGATGTGGCTTTTGGGGTGAAGTATGTTCTGTGTGGTATAATTGTGCAACAAGGTTTCTGTGGGGTATTAAAAAGTCTAAAATTTCAAAATCATAATTTTAGGCCTTACAAAGTCTTAAATTCGCTAAAGTATTGTGTTCTAGGTCCTAAATCATTTCAAACCGGTCTTAATTTTCCAATGTCATTGTGACCCTACCTCCAATGTTCAGTGAAATGTTCCAGCAGCACTTTAGATTTATTATTTGGTGTATTACAACTACAAATGAAACCAACATGCAAATAAAAAGTGCAGCCAATCTAGACACCAGACTTATAAGGCCAATGAAGAAATCGGGGAATTGTTTCACACTGACATCCGAATTTCTTTTCGATGTTGTGATATAAGTCTTAAATTTCATTTATAATGATCTTAAAAAGTTCTTAAAATATCTTAAATTTGACTTGGGGAAACCTATAGAAACCCTGGACAAAGCATCCTACACCAAACAAATTCTACCTGAGAAAATATTGAACAGGTGGAAGTTTGGTTATGCCGTTCAATAAATTATCAAAAGCCACATATGCATTTAATCAGGAACTGGCTTGCTAATTGATAGTTTGTGGTGTGTTTTAGTTATAGACAAAGATTGTTTTGATAGACTTAATAATCTAGTGTGGAAGCCATCAATCCTGGTTCCAAAAGTTTGGATTTACAGGCGCGATGTGGCCGGTCAAACTTGCTACAAGAATTACAACCAAGACAGAAAGGTCGAACAAGAGACAGAAACAAATGAGCAAGGCCGGAGAAAAAGGGGATTGTTGTGATTTAAAGACAATTATCTGTGCACATCGACTTCCCAGTGTTGTGCGGTGTCAGGCTCGAGCTGAGCTGTTCTGTCCCAGAAGGCCCTTGGGAGACAATGGCTACTGTGTCAGGAGGAGGGAGGGGGTGCATTAACAAGTCTTGGGGTTTCATGACACGGTCACAGCACCATGCAACTCTTTTAATACTCCACATGCCACATTTAGGCTTATATAGTGTGTTTTTATTTATAGTAGTTATAGGAAGGATATGGTGGCAGGTTGTTAAAGGCATATTGCCCAATTTGATTTATAATTTACTTAAAACAAACAATTGACAATGTGGTGAAGATAGACCTTTTTAAAACAGGCTTTAGGCAAACCTCACCAGTAAAGAAATCACAATATCGTAAATTAAATTTGTTACCCAGATTACCTTTAGATTTTGTCGCTTGTTAAATTATGTGTTGAATAGTAGAAAGGTTGAAAAGTAAGACTACTACACACACTGTAGAAAAACCAAACGTGTTTAAAAGCAGCTTCAGGGTGACCTCAGTTCACCGTGTTGTTCAATCAAAGGATGGCGTCTGTTGTGTCTTGGATCACAGACGCAGTGGAGCTGTTTCTCATACTCTTCTGTGTTATAGTAAGGTGGAGCAAAGCCCAGTGATATCAGTGCAAAAGTCTTTAGTATCGCTAAGATAAAACAATTATTTTTTATCTAATTAAGAAGAGATGTACTATGCTGCTCACATCAACATCTAATAATGCATTTATGACTAGGAAAATTCTGTTTATATAAAACCTCCCATACAATCCATAATCCAGATGTGCCAAACAAACATTAACTCCTCACGTCAGCTGGAAGTCTATCAAATTCAGTGGTTATACTGTAGTGTTTATTGTAAATGCATGTTTTTAATTCTAATACAACCAACTCTGCTACCAACTGTCTTGAAAATAAACAGGATTTTTTTTCAACGCTATTATCCATGTCACATATGAGAGCAGGTGATACTCTTTATAAGTGATTTTTTTCCCCCAGTCTTTTTATATCATTTTCATATAACTAAGTATGGAGGTGTTGAACTTTGCAGCTCGGTGTTAGAGCCGACAAGTGTGACTTTGTGTAAAGAAACATATTAGTTGTAGTATTAGTATGTTTTAGCCCATTTACTACAAATTATGTTTAATTTGTGCATTCCTGCCTTTAAATCACAGCATAGCAAAGATGTTTTAGTAGCCTCAAGTTTTTCACTTGTTTCCATTTGTTTCCATCACTTGACTTGCAGAGACTTGTTAAAAGCGATGATATAAGTATCATCATCATCATCATTGTTTTTTTCATTCCTTGTCAAACGTAAAGTATTACTATGTAATGTAGTCCTGATAACCTACAATTGCATTACTATATTGCAACTAGGTTGCAATTAAGCAATTAAGTTTCTGCAAACTGATTGTTTTTTGGTTGGTAAATGGTTGGAAACCCAGTTGTTGGGGAAACGCATAAAAAATATTAACTACAATGTCATGCTCTGAAAAGCAGATTTGCTTCACTGGGCTAAAAAAGGCAAACCCACTGTTCTGGTGCTTTAGTTTGTCTATCATCTGAAGTGCTGACTTGGGTTGTAAGACTCAAAACAACAACAGATTTAATGAAAAAGGCTTCCTTACTACTTCCCCTCATAATCTGCATCCCACCCAACTCACTTTCTGTCTTTTGTTACAATGACCTCAACAAAAATGCTCTCCATCAATTCCAAATGACCAAATATGCCTAGTTCCATCTAGCATATAGAAACTGGCCGTGTTTGATGGAAAGGCCTCGGAGCTCAAAGCCTCACCCATATTTAGTGGGGCGAGGGGGAACAGTGGGGCCCGTTGTGGCTGTGTGTATTTATGAATGGATGAGCCTCTGGGCAAAGCCTCAGAACAATGCTGCTACACTGAAGGACTGATTGTCATATGGGAGGGATGATGGTGATGATGGTGGTGTTGTCAGTGGTGGTGGGGCGGGTAGTTTATTCTCCACCATTGGGGCTTGGTACAGAGAGTGGCGAGAGGTCTTGCTGGCAACAGGCTGATGTGACGCTTTGCATGTAAGTGTCCAAGTGAAGGCTGCTGGTACTGCTCATTCAGGAACTACTGAATGTCTGAAGGATTGGCCACGGTCACCCACACAGGTGAGCAGCTGCAGTGTGTTTTGTTTTTTAATGCCCTGTGGTGCTTTTGAAATGGAGATTTTTTAAGTAAGAGTGTAGGAAGGAAAAGCAGGTGAGGACAACCTGGAGTGATGAATAAGCAATTACTTTGAATAATTGTCTGTGCTTTCCCTAACCACCTGAGCTGTAACAAAGGGGGGGTCTGTCTGTCTGTCTATCCGTCCCTAAAAGGGAGTTTTTCCTTACCACTATTGCTTGCACTGGAGGGAACTGCTAGAACTGTTGGGTCCTTGTAAATTATAGAGTGTGGTCTAGACCTACTCCATCTGTAAAGTGTCTTGAGAGAACACTTGTTATGAATTGATACTATAAGTAAAATTGAATTATATCTATCTATCTGTTATTTTATGTTACCTAAGATAATACACTTTCAGTCAGGGTGCTTGTCTGTCAGCATTCATAGAATGAGGTGATGAGTGAGCGAGTGAAACGATTGAGAGTAAGATGAGTCACAAGTTAGACAGAGTTAGGTAATGAAGAAGTGTGTGGGTGCCTAAATGAATGCATGTATAAGTGAATGTGTTTTGTGATGATGTATAAGCATGTACATTATTGATTGTTGTGTGTGTGTGTGTGTGTGTGTGTGTGTGTGTGTGTGTGTGTGTGTGTGTGTGTGTGTGTGTGTGTGTGTGTGTGTGTGTGTGTGTGTGTGTGTGTGTGTGTGTGTGTGTATATACATGCATGTGCTTGTTCGGTTTGCTGGGGCTGCTAAAAGCCCAGCCAATCATTGCTGGACAGATTTTGCTGTCATTAGCGATGAGCCATTCCAATAATTACTAGAGCGAATTACTACATTCAAACAGATATCTGATGCCCGGTTGAAGAGACAGTTATTCACAGCCAACCAAAGCAGTTTTACAAGTAATTTAACAGCAGCGTCCTGGATTACGATAACGAGTGAAAGATGGGTTTTCTGTCTGAAGCCTCAGATTTTCACTGAATCTGCAGTTAGACGGAACAAGCTGGTGCAGTTTTCAAAAAATTAAACTAAAGTGTTCTATAAAGAGTAGTTGCTAGTTGCTAAAAAGCTGTGTAGCCTTATTGCAATTCTTAATTATGGCCCTATTGATGCATTTTGAACTGGATCAAGTGCAAAAAAGCGTAATCCCTCCAGGTTGGGCTGATGACATCAGTGGTGACACATTTGACATTCAGATTTTGACCTTCAATTATAGCTTCCCCTGTAGGCCAATTAATGCAATTTGTAAGTGTCAGTAGACGTGTGTGTGTCACAAATGGCTCTATCCAATTAGAATTTCAGTGTAAGATTAAGGGGATTTTTTTAATCTTATTGATTATTGTGCAGTGTGTTTTTGTAATGTAACAGTAGATAACTCATCTTGCATCATTCCTTCAAGAATGACAGTCCCTTCCACCATTATTTCATTTTAGCGCAAAGATGTGGCATCCTTTCAAATGGGAACAAAATCAGATAGCACTGTTTCAGTATTGAACAGCAAGTTAAGTGGATGGTTTTAGCAAGCATTAGGATGAGGCCTCACTTGATTTGTCTGTTTGGCCGAACAGGTGACGGCTCCGTTTGTCGCCCTCTTTTGTTCAGAACGGAAGGGAGAGCGCTCTGATGAGAGAGGAGGCCTGTGGCTCACCATCTGCCCACTGGGCTGGGGATTGCCATAGTCACCGGTTTTGCAAGGTAGAAAAGTAGGAAATAAGGGGTCTCTTGTTGGTGATCTGCCAAGTGAAGCTTAGATAGATAGATAGATAGATAGATAGATAGATAGATAGATAGATAGATAGATAGATAGATAGATAGATAGATAGATAGATATTTATTGATCCTAAGAAAAATGGGAAATTACGGTGTTACAGCAGCAAAATCAGTCACACAGCACAGAATATAAATGAAATACTAGGAAAAATATGCATACATATAATATACATGAAATAACAATAATAGTAATAAAACAAAAGAACAAATAGTCGACTATATACAGGATGGGAAAACAAAATGTGCAACTGCCTAAATAATATGCTAAAATGTATGCTAAATGTAAATAAACCAATTGTGCAGGTTGCACTTAGTGCATTAGTGTGGTATCCAAAAGTCTTATCTAGCACCCAGTGATGACATGTTAAAAAGTGTTATTGCCTGTGATAGGATACTTACTCTACTGTCTTGCTTACTTCACGTGCTCTTGGTAAAATACTCCTAAAATGGGACATGCAAATACCAAGAAAGAAAAACCATCTTGACATACCATGTTTTGTAGTTTCTGACTGTGTGTGTGTGTGTGTGTGTGTGTGTGTGTGTGTGTGTGGTTGGAAGTGTTATTTATATATACATAAAGTTAATAAGTTCCAAATAAAGTCGGTTTCCTTGACAAATAATAAAAGAGGAACTTAATTGTCACAGCACCAAAATAAGATACACAAACATATGCCAGTAAACAAAAAGAACCATTAAACACTAAAATACAACTTACTTGATGGGCAAGAAAAATCAAATAACGTTATGCACCTTACATACACTTCAAAGTCCAGCCTGAATCTTTTATTTATGCCAGCACTCTGCAGTAACTTGAACAGACTGTGTGACTGGATATTGGCATATTTCCGTGTTTGTGTGTGTGTGTGTGTGTGTGTGTGTGTGTGTGCGTGCGTGTGTGTGCTCATCTCGGCTCATCGCGGCATGTGTGGGAGGGGGAGCAGTCATGTTTTAAGACCATCTGCTCCTCTGGGTATTTTAGTGGGGGCCTTAGCTTTTGATGGACCAACGCACGTCACAGGCAAGCAGCAAAGCGCAAGCTGTGAGCGGGCCTGTTCGGGAAAAAATTCCTTCAGTTTCTGCCTCGCACAATGGCCAGTGTTCGGCATACAAGGTTCCCATTCTTTTTCCTCTCTGTCCAAGAGTCACGGTGAAGCTCTTGTAAAAGGGCCACAGACGATATTCACAATGAAAATGTTCTTCTTGGCACAGTCAAATGTTCGTGTGAGCCTTTTGGTTTGTGTGAGCAATTTCATTAATGGGAAACTACTCATAAAAGGTGTTTTGGTCTGATTTAGCAGAGCTGATTGCTCAGATAGCATCTGTACCCCTGAAGCGTGATGCGGAATAAGTGATTATGCTGAGGTTTGATATCCTTTGATATTAGCAGAGGAGGTTGTGCACATTGCAGCGATGATGAAGACAAACTGATGTACTTTTAGATGTCATATCTTCAAGACTAAACCGGGCTTTGTCTTTTAGCTATTTCTTGTTGTTTCATGTCTTTTTAGTTCATTTTTTTGTGACAGAAACAACTTTGACATGATTCTTTTCCTTTGGACGCTAACAACGTCTGCCTTCATTTGATTTATTTAAATTTATTTAATTTCATCAATACAATTACTATATTCCAAGCAGGACAATGGAGCATGCTGAGTTTAAAAACAGCACATAGTGGTTACAGCAGAAGGTCACATATCTGCACACCCCACACTGAGAAGTGATAGTGTTGGCTATCCTTATGCTGCATGTGTGTGTAAGGGGGGGGGGGGGGGGGGGGGGGGGGGGGGGGGGGTATGGCATGCCGTGTATTTGTTTGTACATGGTTCAAGAGCGTAAATGCAGCATTCTCCTCTTCAGCTCTTCTCAACTCTGTTTATTGAGGGATTCCCTTGAGGTTATCCAGGGCTTGGTTGATGCCATCACTTGGACGGTGGCCTAAAGGCTTTTGGACACAGTGACTACATGTAACAATAAGAGTGGGGAAAAAATGCCACTTGCATAGACAAGTTGCCTTTGTTACTCTTATATGTAAACTAGGCGGACCTCTGAGTGGTTCCATGCTTGTGCTCCACACCTACAGAATTCTTCAGCGGGGGAAATATTTGATCTGCATACAGCTAGAAAGATCAATGATCATGCCCTAAAGCCTTTTTTTCTTTTCTCAAATTCAAATTCATCAAGACAAGGCCTCAGATTCAAAAACGTTTTTGAGTTTAATTGTGTAATTTGTGCTCTGTAATATAAACCATGGAAATAAACCATTCTAAGATCAAATTCTTTATTTAACTAATGTAAAACTGTAATGTACATATTCATTTCGCAAGTTCCATGTTCCTCCTACTCTTCGTATGTTGCTCTATTGCAGCCTTTGTGATATTAAGTCATCGTTCCTTCAACGCGCAGAGTTTGCCCTTGTGTCTTTGATACCCTTAGTATGAAACAGTTCAATTAATGTCAACATACTTTGCTTTGACCTCAAAGGGAAGTACGATCACGCCCCAAAGTTGAACACAGTAAGACACATGGGGCAGATCAGAGAAATGATGGAAAACCGAGGAAAGGAATGCTGAGTGGGCCAACGAACAGCTCCAGAAATGCCTGAACGCATATTCAAAGCTGCCCACGGCACATGTAAAGCAGAGCTCACACAGACTCCCTCTCTTCCCCTTGTCTCCTTCCAACATCGCTCTTTATCTCTTCTATCCTGTCCCACAGAATTTGACATCTAGGATTTGGAGCAAGGGGACCAACTCAGAGAGAACAATCAGAACAGGGTGAAGAAGAAGAAGAAGAAGAAGAAGAAGAAGAAGAAGAAGAAGAAGAAGAAGTCAGGACTGAGAGGGAGCAGGAGCCTGGTGCTGAGGCTGGTATGAGGCAAGTGTTTTGTTTATGCAGCGTGTGCGTTTGTGTGCGTGTGTGTGCGTGTGTGCGTGTGTGCGTGTGTGTGAAACGTGTGCACACGTATGCTGTGTGTTCTGTGACAGCCGTTTGTCTGCCCCATCAATGAGGCCCTTGTTGTTGAGCATGGTGGTGGTGTCAGTGGCCCTGCCTGGCTGCTCGGCTCCATTCTCTCCTGCCGTTGCTGATGCACGGCCTCTCTGCCTGGACACGCTCGCCCAGCTCTTGGCCTTTTGTTGCAGCACAGATGGTGGAGCTTGATGCAACATTGGAGAAAAGTTAGAATTGTCACAGCCAACAGTTGTGTCATTATGGGCCAAGACGTCTCGAAATGTGACCCCTTTCAATGTGACATGTTTATTTATTAAAGCGTCATTAATTGATTTGCAACAATGTATCAAATGTAAAAAGGGGTCACTCTTTCCTTGGCTTTACAGAGCTTTATAGTGATTATGGTTCACCCTCACTCGTGTTTTTGGCCAACCGCAAAAAGCTCTAAAACCCACTGTAGCAGCACCAAACATTAAACTGTTAGCAATTAGCTGGTAAACATAGTGGAGCATTTAGCAGCTAAAGAGACTGTTATTTCTCTTAGGAGTTGGTGGAGACAAAAAGCAGATCTTAAAGAGAGTGAATACTGGATTAACATGTGTTAGGTGGCCAGAAATATGACAACAAATGAATGACAAGGCTGCTCCGTAACTGCTAGAGATTTAAATAATCCACTGTTTGCTAACAAGTTCACCATATCACCTTAAAAGGTGATGCTATGTCAATGTTGTGTTGATGACTTGTTTCTGCTGCCCCCAAGTGACAAAAAAGAACTGTCATTTCAAGTTCAAAGAAGAATAGATATATGTTTGCCGCACATCCACTGGCTGCACCGGAACCCCAGAAATATTTGCCGTGGCCCCCAGAGGCTAAATTCATGTCAGACCGAGCTCATGGGTTCCTGGATTGAAAGGAGAGTAGCATATTGGAAAGTAGAAGGCATCTATTTGCCGGTTAAACTTAATTTAAGTGTTTGAATATCTATGCATTTGTGACTTTATGATGAATAATGAGCCACATGACAAATCCATGGCCTCTTGCTATTTCCAAAACAACAGCCTTTTTTGCTTCTTCTTCAGAAACAAGGCTAGTATTGGTCATGGATTCTCCGTGGGATGTTGGGATCTGTTAATCATGGAGCTCTAATACACAATCCACTCTTGAGCCTGCCATCTGCATACACCGGCTGCTGCAGCATGAGGCTCAATCCTCTGCTTCTACTTCTGCATGTATTAATCATACTGCACAAGTAACAGTGGTCTTGACAATAGTACATAGTTTATTAACATAGCATGTTAATAGTTAGAAATGTATTTAATGTTGAAAATGTAACTATAAGCTAAACGCTAATATATAATAGATATAATAGGTAAAGCAACATTGCACTGAGTGAAAATAATGTCTGTTATGGACTGCAGATGTTTAGAATACATCATATAAATCTGTTGAAAACATTAAAGTGTATACGTTAACAACCTTAAGTATTACATTGTGAGCAGTCAATGTTAAGTTAGCATTTAAAAGTAATAAGGAAACTTAATTGGAGAGAGTGATGAAGTATGTAGCGTTTTTAATGTGTTATCATTAATTATTAGTCAGCGGGAGCACATCAGTTTGATTTAACTACAGGGGTAAAGAGTATTCTTGTGTCAATATTATTATCAACTTTACCTGGAATTTCCTTAAGGTAACTATTTGAACTCTTAGAGTTTAGGACGAGGTGAACATGGACACAAAGTGCATGCTCTGATGAAGGCTAAAAACGGATCCAGTCCAGTTTATCCTACATTCCGGTCTGTGTGCCACCTTTTTCACCTTTGAGTGTTCAATGATGGTGTTAAAACTGTTTTATATTTTACTTTGATTCAATAAGCAGTGCTATATGTTTTCTCTGGTTGATGACAATGTATAGCTACTATACTCACAGCATAGAGCCAGCATGTTATATTTATATGTGCATTTATAAAGTAAATGTTGATTAATAGTACTACTTGTTGAAGCTAACTATGGTGGTTCTTTAAAGTTATTGTAATGAAGTGTGCTCTAATTCAATTTAAGGGACATGATTTTCTTGTGTGGGTTATTTTGGTAATTCAAAGACCCACATTATTTTTAGACCCAAAAGGTCAAGAACTTCTATCTCTCACATTACGCTTCACTCACCCTCTCTCCTATTACCTATGCCTTTGATACAGACAGAGATATCATAGTGTCTCAACATAAAATAACAAACTTTACAAACCTTTTTACATATAGTAAATCAATTAGTTATATGATTATCCATAATTGGCAGTTGAAAGTGAGGTTGATATATAATAACTATATTGACAACAGAACAGAATCAGGTTTATTGGTATGTGTCCACAAACAAGGAATATGACACTGGTTTTAAGTTGTTCCCAATGTACCTACACACATGTCCAAAAACAATAAAGACAGCAATAGGAATAGGGCTAAAAACAAGGACAACAGAACTGAACAAATAATGGTAAAACATAAACATAAGACTATTATTTATTTTTTATTATTTTTTGTCTATTAGTCCCCAATGGGCACTACACTCTGTGGACACACTTTTTTTTGTTAGTACTCACACACAGGCCTGAAATACACACACATGCTCAGGACCTATACAGTACATGCACTATAAATGGAGAGATGTCAGAGTGAGGGGGCTGCCAGCTGAACCAGCGCCCTGAGCGGTCGGGGCGGTACGGTACCTTGCTCAAGGGCACCTGGCAGTGCCCAGGAGGTGGCATCTCTCCAGCCACCAATCCACACTCCCACTTTTTGGGTCCATACGGGGATTTAACCAGTGACCCTCCGGTTCCCAACCCAACTCCCTATGGACTTAGCTACTGCCACCCTTACCTTATGTGCATACAAGTAGGCTAGGTGAAAATAAGTGTACACATACTGAATAGATGTATATAAGAAGAAGTAACAACATGTAATGTGTATACATGCCTCTATGTGGATCCAGGACAGAGTTGATTTTTTTAGACTATGAACAGAGAAACAAAAGAAGAGAAAACCAACAACACAACAAAACAACCAGACACAAAAACATAAAGATAGAAGTGAGCAAAACCCTCTGTAGTGGGATTTAAAAAAAGAAAATAATTTAATTTGGCTGTGATGATAAATGTTTCATGTGCCTTTACTGGTGCTATTTCTTTTATAAATGCAGTGACATTTGTTCTATAATCACGGAATTCCGTTATTGGTCTGCCCTTACGTCCTGAACTATAGCACAGATAGTATCAGTAATCTGCTGATGACATGATGTGTGGTGACTGGGGTTTGGTGTTGTGTAAGAGCTCGATCAACAGTAAGTGTCATTCATTGTATGGGCTTACGTATGGTGGCTGTAATGAGTGACTCCACTGGGGGGCAAGCAGGTGCTGGCTGATGCTGAGTTTGTGTATTTAATTGTGTCACTTACTACGGCTCTGTTATAGCAAGGGGGCTGTGAGTGATGTAATCCCCTGATGATGTTGATGCCACTATTCTTTTTTATTTCTTTTACAGAGGAGAAGGCCATCAAGCTGTCTGGGTGTGAGTGAGCACCCTCTTGTGGAGCTGCTTTCACGCTGTCCTGCAGAGCTTCTGTTTGTTTCTAACCATCAGCATTTTAAGGTAGAACCACAGTTTAAGTCAAAGCACAGTTTGCTAGCAAAAAGGTATTTCATGGTGCTTTTGTAGATAACTATGTCTTTGACTCTTGGCTGCTATGTTTTATCAATTTTGTTTCATCTGGTGCATGAAATAAGCTTTTGTGTTTAGATGAAAACTAATACAGGGCCTACGTCTGTGATGAGTAAAAAGACAAAATGAAAGTGAAATGGCTTGTTGGCAATTGTTGTGTGTGATTCAAACATCGCCTAACTCCAATTTAGGTGATCAGTGATTCAGTGAAAATTAGAGGATTCATTTTCCTCTGTGCAAATTGTACAACCTTTGGGGTTTTTTAAACAATGTTATGCATAATCCTAAAAATCAAAACTACTTTGTTGTTCTTTGTGGTTTTCAAAAGTTGTTTATCAGACAAGTTCTGCTACTTTTTGATGGAGTTTTTGGTACCTGATGCTACACTCAAAACCCAGAAACCAAACTGTTAAATCCCAGAAACATTGTATTTGTGTGATTCTTGGAGTTAGATGTAGTGTCTGAGTCATACAGCAGCACCAGAGCTGTAAACAAGACATTTTGTGTTTGTTCTTTCTTGATGGTAAATGCGTTGTGACTGACAGGATACTTTTTGTTCCAGACGTCTATGGTCCAACGTTGAGCAGAGACCATGTGGTTTTTGAAACTGCTCTTACCACTGGTGTTGATCATCAATGGTAATACATTCTTGTTCCTCTTCCTTGTTTGATTGTAGACATATTCTTCCACTGTGCTTTACACTAACCACTATGCATGCAGTGATTTTACACTCTGCCCCCAGTGCCTCCAAGAACTAGTCAGGTTACTTCAGTAAAAGTACAAATGCCTTTGCTGTAAAACGCTCTGTTACAAGTAAAAGTTCAGCTTTGAAAATGTTACTTAAGTAAAAGTATGTAAGTTTCATCATGAAAATGTAACTTAAGTAAAAGTATGTAAGTTTCATCATGAAAATGTATTTAAAATAACAAAAGTAAAAGAACTCTGCAGAAAAATCCTAAAATTTTAGATGCTGGAAACGATCCAAACAGTTCTGTTAATCAAGTCTTTGATCGGCTAATCCTTTCAGCTGTACTTGTAGGTCTATATATCTATATAAAACCCATATAGATATATATATATAGACCTATATACCTATAGACCTATATACCTATTTATATATATAATTAATATTTTTTGTAAAAAATATTAATTTGTAAAGTAATAAATAAGCTGTCAGATTAATCTAGTGAAGTAAAAAGTACAATATTTCTCTCTGAAATGTAGTTTTGTAGAAGTAGAAAGTGGCATGAAACGAAAAGACTCAAGTAAAGGACAATAACCTCAAATTTGTACTTGCATACAGTACTTAATCAATGTAACTAGTACTTAGTTACATTACATGACTGTCTCTGATCTTCTCTCAGATGCCAGCTGCCAGTGGAATGTTTGGGTACCTCGGGACATCTCAGCCATGACCAACTCCTGTGTGGTCATTCCGTGCACCTTCATGTATCCGTCTGGTATCAGGCCGTACCGTGGCACTCACGGTATTTGGTATTTTGGCCAGCCGTACCCTCAACTCTTCCCTCCTGTTGTCTTCAAATCACGCACAGACGTCGTGCACGAGAGCTACAAAGGCCGGACCAAGCTCCTGGGTGACCTGCACCAGAGGAACTGCACTCTGCTCATCAACAACATCGGCACAGAGCACTCAGGGAGATACTACTTTCGTGCTGACCTTGGCGGAGCCAACATGTATACGTACCCAGACTTCTCTGAGCTCAAAGTTCTGGGTAAGTCACTGATCAGAGGGAAATATTAAAACGCCTCCTATCCTGGGTGCGTTCTCACCTGAACTGTAGAGCGGTCCATCTGTGATCAGGTTACTTAGAAGAGATGTTAAAACCATGTGAAAACAGGGTTTATGATCTCTGCATGGAGATTAAATACTGCTTTACACATAAAGTTAATCTTATTATTATTAAGTAATCCAGTAAAGTCTTTCTATTCCTGTCCACCAGATCAACCCAACATTGATGTCCCAGAGGAGATTGTCAGCGATGAGAGTTTAGAGCTGACATGCTACGCTCCAGACAACTGCCCCGACATGTCTCCAGAGATCCAGTGGATGTACACTGACTACCTGCCTGACCCAGAGTTCAGCACTGACTCCCTGGAAGAGAGCAACACGGCGGTACTCTCCAGCACCCTCACCTTCACACCAAGACCCATGCACAACGGGCAGCTCCTGGGCTGCAGGGTCTACTACCCCAACACCACACTGGTCTATGAGAGGCTCATCTCTCTGGATGTCAAGTGTAAGTTAAAAGGCACCTCACACCATAGGGACATGAAGTAATAACCATGCTTTTCCTCCTCTATCAATAGCCTTAAAGGGATTGTTGTGTCTAACCTGCCATACATGACGGCCATTATGATTCCTATTAAGCTGATTTCATTCTTTAGTGTATTTCAGGCAAATGTAAAAGAAGTTTCCAAAACTCAAACATATCCTCTTTAGGGTTTTTGTTATGCATGCACACATTGGGGCGGCTGTGGCTCAGTGGTAGAGCGGTTGCCTGCCAATCGGAAGGTTGGTGGTTCGACCGCCCCTGCAGTCCCACGAAGTGTCCTTGGGCAAGACACTGAACCCCGAGTTGCCCCCGGTGCTGCGCATCGGAGTATGAATGTGTGTGAATGTTTATCTGATGAGCAGGTGGCACCTTGTACGGCAGCCCCAGCCACAGTGTATGAATGTGTGTGAATGGTGAATGTTTCCTGTAGATGTAAAAGCGCTTTGAGCAGTTGTTAAGTCTGGAAAAGCGCTATATAAATACAGCACATTTACATTTACATTGCTGTCCTACATGCTGCGAAATCTGTTTCAGCGGCCAGCCATTCTCACTTGAAGAGGCATTTAAAAATGAGTTTTTCTCAGGCACAGATTCTTTGTCTTACCTTTCGTCCCAGATGCTCCACTTTCTGTTTGGGTGAACGTGTCCTCTGAGGTGATGGAGGGCAGCTCTGTGATGCTGCACTGCGAGGTGGAGAGTAACCCTCCTCCCAGGATTTCCTGGATGTTTGGAGACCAGGAGCTGCTGTGGGACACAGCGTCCAACGTCTCCCTAACCTTGGATGATCTGACGCCTGCACAGGAGGGAATCTACACCTGTGTTGGGGACAATGGCTACGGCACCATGAACACTTCACTGTACCTGGCTGTTAAGTGTAAGTCTCTGAGATAGTTGCTGTGTGTCCCGATTCCAGCATTTTGTACGTTCAATTTATATGTAGTAAGGAATCAGGACTCAGCAAGTGACGTTGCATTTAAAAGTTTAGGGGATTATTTAAAATGAGTTTGGATTGTACAATTAGCTTGAATTCTCCTGTCAACACAATAAAGGAATAGTCTACTGAAAATGGTTTGAGTATCAAATACTCATCCTCTGTAAGCTTACAATGTTGCTCTTACGTACGGAAACTTTTCTCAGCCTGGATTCAGTCACAATTGGTTTAAACACAAAAGCGTCTTCAATGAAAAAAACTTCAAAACATTCTTGGATACACAACTCCAAAAGGAATGATAATGTTTCACTGTAACTGCTGCTTGTGTACAGGAAATAAGCTACTTTTACTCACAAGTTTCCAATATCAACTTAAAAAGCAATGGCATGGTCACAAGCAAAAAGTTTATTTTTCTAGTCTAACTGTACTTTGTAAATTGTATGTGATAACAGAATATTTTCCAAAATCTAAATTAGAAAACAAATCTAAAATTTCTCTACATTATTTTTCAGACCCTCCCCGCGAGCCGATTGTGAACGACTCTATGACGGTACTAGAGGGATCCTCGCTGGCCCTGCACTGTAGCACCCAGGGCAGCCCGGCCCCGACCCTCACCTGGCTAAAGGACGGGGAGCTGGTGGGCACAATCACCGCTGACGAGCTGTCAGTGTTGGAGATCGTAGAGATCACACCACAGGGAGACGGGCAGTACCGCTGCCTGGCCGAGAACGAGCACGGAAGAGCCAGTAGCTCCTTCAACATCACTGTTGAGTGTGAGTGCTTTACCTCCTTCACGACAGTAGTGTAAAAAGTAGCTAGGACATAGAATGATAATGATCTGCAGATCAAAAGGATCATAGGCAATAGCAATACATGGATCCTCTGGAACAGAGCCAGATTGATATATGGACGGGCTGATATTAGGCATTTTCCAAACTATCGGTACCGGAATTTATAATGACCAATAAATTAATATTTAAAAAAACTAAAGAAAAACCCTTCAACTATATTATGAGTTTTGGCATTGCAAAGTGTTTCCACCAGAGGGCACTCTGCAACCTCCTTGTCCCCAACACTCCTGCTTAACCCTTTAAGTTCCATATCTTAAATTTGTATTTTTATACATTTTGTTCATCAGAACTTTAATATATTTTGATGTTCCTCTGTTTTGTTGTGAAAATAAAAATTTTAAAATTAAATTTTAAACTGCATTATCATATTATTTTAGTGAGGACTGATAAATAACTTAAAATAACTGTTGAAAAAAAATATATGTATCGGCCGATATATCGGAATATGGGATTTTTAAATCACCATATTCATAAATGTTTTTATCGACATCTTCCTAAAAAATCGGGCGGGCTCTAATCTGTAATATACATTTCTAAAGATCTTGTTTCAACATTTTTGAAGTAAGATGCTCACAGAAAAAAACACTCCTATTTCTATTTAGAATTAGTTTTTTCTTTAAATCGTTAAAAAGAAAAATAATTCTCTCGTCTACACCAAAATATCAGAATCAGAAAGCAAGTTTATTGCCACAATTATGGAACCACATGCAATTTGGGTGTATACATACAAACATACATACATATTTAACAATAATAACAATAAACAATACATAACAAAACAGAGACAAAATATGCAAAATTGTTGTTTAAGCATGTTTTATAATTTTTCATATTCACATATTCATATTCAATGCTGTTATTGTAGCTCTTTAACTCTGTTGCCTCCTTCAATAGATGCCCCGGTTCTTCTGGAGGAGTCAAAGTGCACAGTGGTGAGGGAGGGTGTCCAGTGTGTCTGCATCGCCACAGGAAACCCAGAGCCCACCATCGAGTTCTACCTGCCCGACCTAAACATCACCATCAACGAAACAGACGGCCGGTACAACTTCTACACGCACACAGACGGACACACTTCCACGGGTATGATCAAGCTACGGGAGAAAGGCGAGCGGGTTGACAATGGCGGCCCTGCCGTCAACGTCCACTGCAGCATCTACAACATGTACGGGAGAGAGAGCATACACCTGGAGCTACAACAGGAGAGTGAGTTGAGACTAACTGGACACCAAAACAGATAACTTGTGATTTTTATTTTGCAGTAAGTCTGTTGGTATTTTATTTCTTTCTTTATGTCAACAGAGCCCATGAAAAGACCAAACCCCACTGTAAATTGATCCTATTAACAAGTTTGTTTATATATATACACTGTCCTGCTGTCATAAGTTAATTAATTGTGTATTGATCCACAGCAGAAAATAGTCCCCCACAAATGAATTTCCTTCTGTTTGATTAAAGTTTACAAAAAACTCCAGTGCCCAGCTGTTTAAGGGAATACTGTATTATGCCTTTAGAATGGTCTTTTCTATTTCTGTATTAGGAAATTAAACTACATAGTTTGTTTTTAAAAATTGCTCCTTATGGATGGATGACAGTAGTGGAGTATTTAGAGACAGACAAAAAGGGCGTTAACACCAAAATGCACTAGTCGACATTATGCAGAAAAAGGTCACTGTTTCCAATGGAGAGAGTGTCTCTCTTGGCAAGCTAGGGCAGCGAGCCCACGCTGGTTTTCACCTGGTTTTGCTACCAAAGTAATTAAAGTGAGACTAAAAGTAAGTCAAGTAAAAATGCAACATGTTCAAAAACATCATAGGAATGTGCTAATTTTCACTTTTACACATTACCTGGGATTCATTCAAATATGATTAATTTCCGCCTCATCCTTTAAATTATCCTTTAATTTATCTCGTCATAAAAGATGGACATTGATGGACATTGTAAATGGATGTTTGTGTTTTTAGAACATTAGAATTAGAATTATTTTCTTATTTCTTCCTACCGCTTGTCTTCTCATTGGAAAAACAAAGAGCTTCTCTCCTTAAATAGTTGCAATCCTATTAAGTCCATCCCTTAATGTTTGGTAGGTATTTTATAACATATTGGAGGTACAAAATGGCATCTTCCTCTTTCCTATGCTCTTCTTGTCCTTATAGTGTGCCTTCTTGCAGAGTTTTTCTCTGTAGTGCATTATGTTAATCAATAATTAACTTGTAAACCCTTGTTTTTTAAAATTTGATCAACCTTTGTTTTTAGAAAAGTACATGATGGCAGTAATAGTTGGCACCATTGGAGGAGTGGCGGTCATAGCCTTCATCATTGCAGCAGTGAGATACGTTGGCCACAACAACAAGAAGTGAGTATAAATGACAAACTAATGGAGAGGCCAATGCGAGGCAGAAATAGTCGTTTTCCTCACTAAGCATTTTCTAAAATCCAAGGAAACACTTGAGCCTTGTCATCCATTCTAAAACACATTGATGCACATTGTATATGAGTGGATGTGGGATTGATGTGGACGTGATAATCATTTATCCAGAGCAATTTAGCAGTTTTTTTGCCATGACAATTCCCCTCGTTGAAATCCCTGGAGATCCACATTGGCTGCCTTGGGGAGTGGGTCAGCAAGCTGGAATAACCTTATATTTTGAGTCCCTGCTCTGACACTGCTTCTGTATCATTGACCTGCTATGCTAAATTAAAACCCAGGCAGTCCTCTTAACAAAGATGCTTTATTTTAGTCTCAAAGCATGTTTGGACCCCACCAATTTGCACGCTTTCTCTGACAAATCACCCCTGAAGTGGGTGTTAGCTCAGCGACTAAACCCATAAAATAACCACGTCACCTCACACCCACAGTTGGCCTCCAGCTTAACCTTACAGAGCTTGTTGTTTTAAAATGGATGCCCAGGCTTGGCGTGTCGCCCTGCGTTAGTGGCAGTCGAGACCGAGTCTGATTATGTGACTCCGTCCCCCAGAGAGAATGGCAACCCTAGGCAGGACGTGGTCCTGGAGAACCCAGCTTTGTACTACAGCGCAGTCAAGAAGGACAAACAAAATCTGAGGAAGAAAGTGGTGAGACATGCTGATGTCAATGATTATGATTATGATGGATGGTTTGGATGACCATTCTCAGATTGTTTGGGGTTACAGTTTTGTGTAATGCAACAAGTTATAAATTATAAGACCCCATTTTGACTTCTGAAAATGAAGGAATAGGAGTCTCTCCCACTAGCAGTCCAGTGGCTCCAACCATGACCTTTCCAGACACTGTTTTCTCTTGCTTTCATCGCTTCTCTGCGTTTTTCTGTCTGTTTTTCTCTCCCCTAACTCTCGCACAGCTTAAGACAGAGCTGTTGGGCTCAAAGTTTAACTCCATTCTAGAGGAGACTACGGTAAGGTTCCTAAACAAATCCCCATTAAAAAACACAAGCCTCAGTGACAGATGCATCTCCTCGCATATCAGCTTCTGTGTTCTGTACACTGCCGTTTGTTTTCGAAACTGCCTTCTGCATGGCTGCCTCATTGCTAACACAAATTGCCAAACTAACAGGAAACATCTCCGTCTCCCTGTCAGTTGTTGACCAGTAACCACTAACATTTTTTCTTTATGTCGTCCGTCGTATTCTTCTGACATCTGAGGTGCCACCGGCATCTTGCAAGTCATTTGTGCCGCTGATTGGTCCTTCTGTCTGCAGGGAGACGACGGGGATTATCAACCTGTGGGCTCCATGGCAGGACTGGAGAGGCAAGAGCTGAATTACGCTGCCCTGGAGTTTATCGGGGCCAGATCCAGGGAGGGGGCCTCAGGGAGGGGGGATGATGGCAGCAACTACACGGAAATCAAAGCCAAATGAATCGCAATCCTTCCCTGATCCCTCGGCTATGCGAGACGCAGTGGCAGCCCCAACACATGTCCTGTCTCATAAACTGTGTAATAACCCCCCTTCTTCTACTGGATTCCATCCTGCATATGACTCTTTTTTTCCGCATTTCTTCAGATTTGTCACATATAATGTTGATGCCACTACTCCCTCCCAGCCTCAGGCTGCCCTTCTCCATTGGACGCCCCTTCACATGCCCTCCTTTGGGAAAACTGGTACATTTTTGGGTTGATGCATGACCAACTGGACAATGTAAAAGGAAGTCTGTTAGCCTCAGTTGAAGTACATGGGCTCTAAAACATGCAGTGATAACCAGCGACCACGTTTTTTGTTGCTTTTTCCAGGTTTTCCAATGTGATTGTCATTGTTGTTGTCAAAAGACAGGCATCTGAGTACTCGCATCTGTCTCACTATTTGCTCTACATCTGTGTCTTGTATCTGTCACTGTGTCTGCTGCCAGTCGAAGCATCAGGGCAAGGAGTAACTGCGCTTTTTGTTCCCTTATATTTCCGTGTGTCTATCAGCAGAGAGCAAACCTCTCTTCTCCCCTTCTTTGGTTAATTACATACCGATAAGATGAGTGACTGAGGCTAAAGATGGAAACACATCTTAGCATCTTGTTTACACATAATTGTATTTAATGTGTTCTGTGACTTGTTAGCCTCTCAAAGAAATGAAGACATGTTACCATCACTTTTGATAATAATTGATGAGGTTCTGTAAATTTAAGTGGTACACTTCCAGTTCAGAAAAATGCTTCTTTCCAATATTTTACAGTTAACTGTAGAATGTGTTAAGATTTTGGGTGAATTGCCTTCACTGTGGCCATAATGTCTGTCTCATCTTCTACTTCTTCTCTTTAAAGCTTGGGTTCTAGCTCTCTGATTGATCTGGAAAGTACAGACCTAAAGCACAACATATTTGAGCGTGAGTGGCAGAAGTGTTATCTCATTTAGACAATGTGCGTGTTTGTATTTGTGTGTGTTTGAATTGTGCTGAAAGATCATTGATCACTGAGGTCTTTGGGAAGTCCGAGCATCACTTCACTTGAGAAGTTGATGCTTTTTTCTCACATGGTTGCATCAGATGTTTGAATGACAAAAAGGGATGCTGACTTACCAGCTGGTTCTGCTATTCAAAGACATTTGATGAACCTGTGATGTAATATCGAAGCACACTAATAGTCTAACTTGATAATGGTGGTGTCAACAATATATACGTATATATATTAATAAGATGTATATGGATAGGGAATGGATGTCAGTATGTACAGTGATAATACCCAACACGACTGTGTTGCCAACAGGCACTTAAATTATGAATACAAGCCAGTGTGAGAAGTAAAAATATGTTACCTTGTCACACATCATTCAAACACATTTGATGGAACATTGTCTTAATATGAGCTTGATAAATAGTACCAACATCAAACTAGTGTGCACTATAGTCAAAGTCAAATCTGAGACTGTGTTTACATGTAGGCAGTGATCTTATGGGCTGTAATTGAGGCTGATTTAAAGTAGAATAACACCTGTGTACTTTTCTATTAACCCTTGAAAGGGAACTACAGCAATTTAATATTTCACTTTGAATAAATTGCGTGTCTCTCCAGAGATACAATTTAAAATCAAAGGGGCCAAGATGTCTCCAGACTTCTCCCAAACCCACTGTATTCCACATTACCCTCAAAGCAACAAACAGCATATTTTGTAGGTACTCTCTGTCTGGTATTGGTCCATGTATTTTCGACCCCATGTGCCTTTTTTGTAACTCTGTATTTTCCCAGACTTTACAAAGCAGAGTTACATGATGGGAGGACATGCAACTGATTTCACATTCTGAGCTGTACTACCCATCACAACTTTATGTTACTGACTTTATGTCAGTAATTCAGTGGAGTAGCCATTTCATTCATGTGAATAGTCTCAACCCACCAATGAAGTCATGTGCTTCCTCTGCTTCTTCCACTTTGAATCACATCTTTCACGTCCCACTTCTCTGTTTCTCCCAAAATCTCATTGATAAACTTCATCCTTAACTTACTGGCATGGTCTGCCATTTTTAATAAGACAGCATTTAATCGTTTAAATGATATCTTAAATAGGTCTACCCACTATCATTCAACGCAGGAAAAATGCAAAGAGATAATTATTGTGTATTGTGTCTTGGATTGTTTCAAGTCATAATACAGTAAACACTTTTGGCGTCTAAATAAAAAAAAATGACCTACTCATTTTTCTCTGCCAGAAACATTTTCTAAAATACTGACAGTAGCGGCTGCAGTTTCGCTTTAAACGTAAATCATGCAACTTGTCCACAGATTTTCTCCTCCTCTACAGACATTGTTCCTCTGTATGTATTGATTTTGATAGAGTGTGCAAGTGGAAACTAAAATCAAGCTAGAGGTGTGCAATGATCTCTTCTTGAGGACTTAAATTACTATTGATACACATGCTCTGACTAAGGCTTTATAAATGTACATATGTTATAAAACAACACTGTACTGTGGCAGTCTCTTTTAAAATGATGAAATAAGTTCATCAAGGCAGCAGTGTGTCTGAGAGTTGGTTTTACAATCAGCAGAAGTACACAACACAGCAAAGGCCTCTTACTGTGGCAACTCCATATATGGGTAGACTGTTCATGGCCAGCGATGCCAATATGAAAACAAAGTTACAACCTTGAATAGTACTTCAGTTTAGGCTTTTCAAATTAACCTAATAAATAAAATATAATACATATCTCTGACAAAAGCCCAGTTTGATAATGACACCTTGGGTTCAGAGCAAAGAAATACAATGAGGAAGAGGTGTATGGGATAATTTTCCATACCCATTATGCTGTGCAGTGTGTAAACTACACACTGCACTTACAAAGAAGTGAGATCTTGCTCACCAGTGTTAATGATAATGTATTACAAAGCCATGCATTGTTATTGCATTGTTGACCTGCATCTGAGCAAGGCATCACTGTCCTTACTGAAGTAGTCACATTACAGTTAGTGTTGTAACATAGGAGTTGCTGCAGGTTTTCCATTTTCAACATCATTCATTGACACAGTATCTGTGGAAAGCGTTCCTTTGTCTTATCCAGCCTCAAGTCATTTATGGAGTATTAGTGCACACAAATAAGCCCACTTTGTGTTACACTTGACTGAAGAAGTCAGAATTAAATACTGGAGATTTTTTTTTATCTGAGCAAATCTACAACATTTAGGGGTATGTAATGCAATAAGTTAGGTAAGCATATTAATACACATCAAGCCAAAACAAGTTAAAAACGCAGTTCTCTGTGCATGTAAACAAAGCTTTTGTTAACCAACTATTCTGACTCAGATTTGCCTTTTATTAAGACATTGTTCTGTTGACCTAATGATGGATATGCTGGCCAGCATTCTTAAATTGCCTGTATGCACAAAGTCAATAACTGTCCTGTCTTTGAATGCCTCACAATTTTCATTTATTTTTTATTGAATTGTTTTTTGAAAAAGGAAAATATCAAATATGTCTTATCTAATCTTTTGACTCAGTGTGTAGTAAAGCAAATTTGTCCTATACTTTTTTGTGATCATAATTATTATTATGGAGATTTCTTTTTCTACACATAATGTATAATTGACACAATAATCAAGATCAGGGTTTTGTTATTTAATGACAGTAGGATTTCTGCAATGATGTAGTTTGCTTGCTCTTTTATTTTAAATAAGTCTTTCATGCCTCAAGCAAACTCATCTGTCTTCAGTTCCACGCAAACATAAATAAAATGAAAACAACACAAACTGGAAAAAGTTGATTATTGATAAAAAAAAAAAAACTGTGAGGTCATGCTGTCTCTTTTCTTTCTTTGAAAACCAACATCCCCGTAATGAAACTGCCGTGCTCTTCTTCCTTTCTGGTTTTACTTCTTTGTTTAAGTGAACAAAGCTAAACCACAAAAACATCATGCGAAAAATGGTTGAGTACATCTCTTAGGCTGCTTTTTCAGGTAAAAGCAGAGAAGGGGAAGGAAAAGAGAGAGAGTCAGTTAAGGGCCTAGTCCCTCAAGAAATATTACTGTGGAGAAAAGGGTAAAGTTTTATCTTGTAAACGTATTTTTGAGTGGAATAATAGTTATTTAATGTATCTGTGTTGTTGAGCTGTTCATATAGCAACTTGTGTTACATTATTATGTATAGAAAAGTAAATTGTTGTTGAAGGAAGTTAAAATTACTGGGAACACAAGTGTGAAGGAGAGTGATACTGAATATGATCAGATTCAGAGTGGTACAAGTTTCGCTCCATCTCTTGTTTTGTGGACAAAGTCCTTCTACAAACACATAAAGTATGGAACAAAAATGATTCTGCAGAACAACCCTTACATTCCTTACTTTTAAAATATATCTTTACATTTTAAATTGAAACTGACAGTAACATTCATTTCCCCCTTACATCCCTTTAAGAATTCCTTGCTTGTTACTTAAAGTGTGTATTTGATTTGGATTGGGTTAGGGGAGATTTGCATGTAGAGCTGCTACATTTAGTATTTAGCAGCTATATGGAACATATATTACAACGTGCTTTATAAATACAACTGCAGAGGGACTCACAACCTTGAGGAAGATTAAATCATGTTCAATATTATGACGACAGAAAAGGTGAACGTGCAAGATCCTGTATTTAAATCTGTCCTGTCAGTGTTTCTTGTCCAGTTTCATCAACTGAAATATTTAATTTTTACAATGTTTGTGCTTCTAAAAGGAAAAGAAACGGACAGTGCCAGTCATTGAATCCGGATGTTCATTCTCATCGTGACAACTCTGCTCTTCTCTGTTGGACGCAGCAAGCCTGACACAGGTATACATCTTAACTATATTCTTGTTGCGATGCCATAAATAAAATTGTTATTAATAATTTGCCATGATTAATGTCCTCATTATAGTGTTCCTCTCAGCATCTATTGACACTTAGAAACTGGGATAAATAATGACTATTTATGTAATTTACCCTTGTTTTCCAAAAATAGTATGGATTGTGAAATGTAGTTATGCTTAACTTATGTTATGTTGTATGTTTACGCCGCTGAGAACAGCAGTTTAAAAAAGACGCATTAGTAGTCTTTCTTAATAATTAATTAATTATGGTGTTTTTTCAAAATGTACATATCCTCTGTAAAGTGTGTATCTTCTTAATTGCAGACATTTTGATCTATATATGAGGATGTGAGTATTGTTTCAAGACAGACCCAAAAAAATATGATCTCCTTAAAACTCGGGTGACGTGCAGACTTTTATGTAAAATCGTAATGATTTTTAAAACACAAATTACAGGTTGGTGTGCCGTCTCTAGTATTTCATTTGATCTGTTTTTTAAACCGATGAAACGCTTGGCCTGATTTGTCTCTCTTAGTGTTCTTGTTTAGGAAGCCACATATTACTTCCCTTTTTAATGTGTTAAAATAACTTGACTCACAATACTCACAGTGAGCATTATCTGGCACATCTTTTTAACCTGAAGCCCACTTGCTTATATTTAGGATGAAATCATTTCCTTGTTAAAAACAGTTATACTATTGCACCTAAAGTATCAACGGGAAGTTGTTAGAGAAATGGTGATGCCTTATAAGGCAATATTTAAATGAATAATAACTTGCACGCACATTTCACTATGGACATCATGTATTATGCATTACAATGTAGAAGGACAGTTGGTAGGTAGGATTGTTGGTTTGTTAAGATGACATTTTCTAAATGCACACATATATGGTACTTCCCCCTTTCCTAAAGTGTCTCACCCCTTCACAGTCACAAAT
>NC_048412.1:23011503-23014681 GCF_013103735.1 Etheostoma cragini | reverse complement strand
CAGAGGCTGGACTCTGTGTTGTGATACCGTGTTCTTTCAACACCAGTGATGGCTTTACGCCCCAACATATAGTTTGGTTCAAATGTGAACCATCCAAACAAAAATGTGATGATTCAGACATCATATTCCACACTAACAAGAGCAACAACAAAATTCAACCTGGGTTTAAAAGACGAGTGTCACTGTTGGAGCCTGATGTGAGTCAGAGGAACTGCAGCATCATTGTCAATGACATCACTGAGTCAGACTCTGGATCATATCAGCTCAGAGTTATTAGTTTACTATATAGGATGACAGATGGATTTACATTCTCTCCAAGAACAACTGTTTCTGTTAAAGGTATGAAGAGCTACAACAAATACAAATACAGTTAAGATGTTCATGGTGCTTTTGAACTGCACCAACATAGATGGTGTATTTATCGTCTTAATGGAGCATGAAGTGATGTTTGGCATGTGTCGTCCTCTTAGGGCAACCAATAGGAACTGCTGCTGCAGCAATTTCTGATCTAACCCCACACTTACAAAGTATCATCTTCATGATGATGTTAATACTTTAACCCAAATTTAATAGAGTGATGAACTGTAGTCTGTTTCCCTGATTCCACTTCTTGGCTGCTCTCCCTTTAGATCTGACCCAGAAGCCCGCAGTGATGATTCCTCCTCTGACAGAGAGACAGCAGAGCTCACTGAGCTGCACTGCTCCCGGTCTCTGCTCTGGATCTGATCCTGAAATCCCCTGGACGTGGAGAGGAGCAGGAGAGAAGGACTCTCACATTGCAGGAAACATCACTGATTTCAGGACTGAGAATCTGACTGCTGTCACTCAGAGACACAGCTCAACCCTGACCTTAAACTCTTCAGCTGAACACCATGGCACCAATGTCAGCTGTAAGGTCAGCTTCACAAACAACATCACTACAGAGGAGACTGGGACTCTGAATGTGGTCTGTGAGTAAAGCATACTGATATGTACTGTACTTACTGTGTTGAATTTTACATCATCAATTTTATTCTAGCAAGAAAATTTAGAAGACTTTAGGGACGTTAACACATTTAATACAGTGTTATGTTTTGTCTCATAGATGTGAAGGAAGTTAAAATCACTGGTAATACAAGTGTGAAGGAGGGTGAAACTCTGATTCTGACCTGTAGTGTTGAAAGTTTCCCTCCATCTCTAATCACCTGGACAAAACTCGGCTTGAACAGAACCCTGAACAATGACACTGGAAAAGCCACACTTGTCATCCCTGACGTGACGGCAGAATATTCTGGACAGTACATATGCACAGCAAAACATCAGGTCAACCGATTGATGAAAGAAGTAAACATAAGAGTGAAATGTAAGTACACAGTAAAACTATTCTAGCACAGATGGTTTGCAGTTGTATTTTTCATTATGGGGTAACTGAAACTTGTACAAACAACACCTTTTCCCAAATCTCCCTAAAAGCATGTTGATTAACTTTCTCATGTATTGTTAACTTTGTAAAAATGTAGAAAATGCCCTCATAGCTCAATGTAGATATCCTGAAACAAAAGGAAAATGTTGGGTCCCATCATCTGCAACCTTTCCTGTGTTCGTGCCCAGGCTGCCAACAACCTGCTATTATGCCTAGCTTCCCCTTGAGCCCCATATTTTATTGTTTTATCCTTTTTTATAATTAAAAATTTGTCCATATGCTATCCATGATTTTCCACTTTCGGGAGCAGGCGCGTAGTCAGTAATGGGTCAGGGCGGCACTGGTTGCATTTTTTGCCAACATAGACACAAAACATGCTATAATGGCATGTGGCATGTGTACTTTTGACCATCAAAACGCGTTCGTTGGCTGGAACTCTGTCATAAAAGTAAATGACAGGATGTTTTGGCTGATAGAAGGAGGTTAAAATACTCTAGCTGTGTGTTTTTAGTTTGTCTTTTCTTCTTATTAAAACCAAACTGAACCAGAGAAAAAGGGTGAAACAATTAGGTAGCCTTTTTAACATAGGTGGTTGCTATGGTTACAAAAGGCAGACTCTCCGGGCTGCCTTCAGCAACGTTAGCCAGCTGGCTCTAGACCATGTACCATGGATGTGTTAAGCAATGCACTGTTAAAAGAGACTGCGAGAGCAAAGGCTTCTCTTTAAAGTGCTACGGACAGTTTTCGTAGATAGAATAGAGTGTAAATAAGGACGAGCTTTTCTGCAGCATAGTGCAGGCATTTCCCCAGCGGAGCTGACAGCCCATCAGTGATGGAGAGGCCCTCACAGAGATAACTAAAACATGTTTTTCATGCTACCTGTGTTATTATTTAATTAACCTAGTAACCTTGCAATTTAGTAAGAAATTGTGGACACTGATGATGGCTTTTAGCTGAAACTCGTTTGTGTTTCGCCCCAAATAAAAGAAGATAAGTTATCTGTGAGTGACGTAGTGACTAGTTTTGTACTTTTCTTTGATCCTGTCACTGCCGTGGACTCAATACACTGTCTAAGATTTGACTCCTTGCTGGACACTTATATCTTTCATGATTCAAATAATGTTTGGCTGGAAATTTTTATTCTTAGATTTTCTTTTACTGCTGGTAGCACATTTGCTACTCATAATAGCCCTGAAACAATAGTGGTGTTATGAATTGTTATGTTCCATGTGTGATTTCTGTCTGATAACTAGTCTATGTCATGCAGTATGAAAACGCCGTCTCTGCTGTTTGGGTTCATGTTTACTTGCCAATTTGTTCAATAAAATTGTTAATTTTGTAACAACGCTATGCAGAGCCAATGCTGCTAGTTCTGTGGTTGCAAATATATTTTAGCCTAGATAGGTTGATGTCAACAGGTTTTAGTTCAATGTTGTGTACAAACTTTTTGTTGGTTCAGCATGTTTTAGACAGTACTGCTATTGCCGTTGTTACACAGTCTATGTTGGAAGGTGAAGTTTTTTTTTCAGTTAGTTCTTTTTGCTAATTCTATGTCTTTTTGAAATTGCCCACTCACTTTACTATTTCTGCCTACGCTACTCTCCGGGAGTGCTCTGATGCCTCCGCCCAAAAAACTTCTGCTCCTAGTTTTTGTAAAGTAAATCTTGGTTAGCTAGCGGCAACATAGCTTTCGATGCAAACCTCAGTCCGAAGAACACTTGGATAGCTTTCACTCAATGCAATGGAGATTCTGTTTTGGTAGACTAGCTACAAGTC
>NC_048412.1:23008305-23011403 GCF_013103735.1 Etheostoma cragini | reverse complement strand
CTACAACAAATAGTAACATTGGCAATGTTCATTTTTGTGCTTATGATTGCACCATTATCATTGGTGTATTTACAGTCTAAATGAAGAATGAAGAAATATTTGGCATTGGTTGACCTCTTAGGGCAACCAGTAGGAACTGCAGCAGTTCTTGATTTAACTGTTACTTATTGATCCATTGAAATGTTGCAAACATCCAATGTAACAAATAATCTGATTATTTTAGCCCAAATACCAGACTAAAGTACAGTATGTGTGCTGCTTTCTAGTGTAATGTAAACATTAAATAAAAAATCTGTATTCAATTACTTTTTAGTAACTACAGAAGTTCTTGATTTAACTGTTAATTATTCCCCCTTTCAGTGGTGGAAGAAATATTCAGATCCTTTACTTTTGTAAAAAAGTACTTAAGCCCCACAGCAAAAAATACTGAAAATGTTACTTCATGTTACTTCAGTAAGAGTATGTAAGTATTAACATCAAAATGTACTTAAAGTATTAAGAGCAAAAGTACTCAATTGTACTTTCATTTTAGAAAGTGGAAACAATCTAAACTGTTCTATCAATCAACTCAAAAGTGTTTAACCGTCTGTTCATTTCAGATGTACTTGTAGGCCTATAGATTGGGTAGTTTAATTTATGATAAAACATTGTATTTTAGGAACTAAATCTGTTTTGTGTGCAAAAATCTTAATTTGTAACTACTAAAGCTGTCAGAGAAATGTAGTGGAGTAAAAAAATACAATCATTATCTGTGAGATGTACTGGACTAGAAGTAGAAAGTGGCATGAAAAGAAAAGACTCAAGTAAAGTACAAGTACCTCAAATTTGTACTTAAGTACAGTACTTTAGAAAATGTATTTAGTTACATTCCACCACTGCCCCCACTGAGTTGTTTTACAAATAATACGATTATTTTACCCTGAATTTAAGTTTCTAATGACATCCAGGCTGCTCTACTGACTCCACTTATTGACTGCTGTTCCTTTAGATCTGACCCAGAAGCCCACCGTGATGATTCTTCCTCTGACAGAGGGACAGCAGAGCACTCTGAGCTGCACTGCTCCCGGTCTCTGCTCTGGATCTGGTCCTGAAATCACCTGGACGTGGAGAGGAGCAGGAGAGAAGGACTCTCACATTGCAGGAAACATCACTGATTTCAGGACTGAGAATCTGACTGCTGTCACTCAGAGACACAGCTCAACCCTGACCTTTAACTCTTCAGCTGAACACCATGGCACCAATGTCAGCTGTAAGGTCAGCTTCCCAAACAACATCACTACAGAGGAGACTGGGACTCTGAATGTGGTCTGTGAGTAAAACATACTGTACTTTATTCTCACTTCATCTAAAATGTTTGATTGGAGAAATGTGTGCTCTCATGTCATTTCTAAACTTTGTAGGATTTAACAGGATGTTCTTGCAGGAAGGTTTGGAGTTTAGAGGCGCTAAACTCTAATGTTATACAGTCTTTGATTTTGTATCATAGATGTAAAGGAAGTTAAAGTCTCTGGGAATACAAGTGTGAAGGAGGGTGAGACTCTGATTCTGACATGCAGGGTTGAAACTTTCCCTCCATCTCTCATCAAGTGGTACACATCTTCTTACAGAAACAATCAAAATGGAACAGATACCGTGAGAGCAATGGCTTCTCTTTAAAGTGGTACAGACAGTTTTCTTAGATAGGACCAGCTTTTCTGCACTATAGTCCATGCATTTCTCATGATAGCTCTGAAGCAATAGTGGTGTTATGAATTGATATGTTCTGTCTGATAGCTAGTCTATGTCATGCAGAATGTAAACGCCGTCTCTGCTGTTTGGGTTCATGTTTATTTGCCACTTTGTTCAATAAAATTGTTAATTTTATAACAACGCTATGCAGAGCCAATGCTAATGGTTCTGCTGGTGCAAATATATTTTAGCCTTGATAGGTTAATATAAACAGGTTTTTGTCTATTGTTGTGTACAAACTTTTTGTTGGTTCAGCATGTTGTAGATACTGCTATTGCCGTTGTATTGTTTTCGCTAGGTTTCCTTCCTTCTTTTTAGGGGTCCAAGCCCGAGGATGCGTGCACTGCAGTAATCGCAAGCGATACGCGGTTCACACAGCAGGGCTGGAATTGTTTTCGCTAGGATTTTCCATTATCCTCCTCCTCCTCCATTATTATTCTTCCCCGCATAAAACTGGTGGTGCAGCCTAAACCGTACATGGTGGTGACGCGCCATTTTTCAGGACTGGTCCAAAACTCCGCAAAGACCTCGAGACGGGTATGGCTGCAGCCTGGAGCGTCCCATGTCATCCGTCCCATCTCATACGGTCTCGTCTCATACGGAGCTGTGTCCAACGGTAAAACCAGAGGGTCAAAATAACAAAATTAAATTCGTGACCACATTTGTTGCAATCAATTGAAAACCTAAAAAAACTTTTAAAGTAACAATTTTGCCATACATATAGTTTGCTCATTTCTGAACGTTATGCTTGTGTTGTTCCATATTAACGTGGCTACATCTGATGAAACCTGCATCAGCAACGCAGCCGTTTCTGCCATCTAGATCGATAGATAGATAGATATTTATTGATCCCCAAAAAATGGCAAATTACAGTTTTACAGCAGCACACAAAATATACATACATACAATATACATGAAATAATAATAATTATTATAACAAAATATAAGAATAAAATATAAGAATGTAAGAACAAATATTTAAGTATATACAAGATCGGAAAAAAACTAAATGTGCAACTGTTTAAATATAAGTATGCTAAAAAAATGTAAATGAACCAATCGTTCCGGTTGCCCTTATTGCAATATTGTGGTGATGATTGAGTGTCATCTAGCAACCAGGGATGAAGTGTTGAAGAGTTTTATTGTCTGTGGTAGGAATGATTTCCTGTAGCGGTCCGTGCGGCATTTAAACTTTCGGAGCCTCTTTGAGAAGCTGCTCCTCCGTTGGACCAGTGTGGGGTGGAGAGGGTGGTCAGGGTTCTCCATGATAGATAACAGTTTGTTCAGTGACATCCTCTCCACCACAGCTTCAAATGTGTCCTGTTTGCAGCCGATCACGGAGCCAGCCTTCCTGATCAGTTTGTTCAGTC